>NW_021963063.1:0-257739 GCF_901765095.1 Microcaecilia unicolor | reverse complement strand
CCCCTCCCCCCATTTCACTTCCAGACTTCCAATCTTGCTTTGGACTAAATATACTAAAGCATTTCTTTCCCAATAAATCCAGAATTGAAAAGAATGCTTCAGTACATTAGAAAGCTTGAACTCCAAGGCCATATCTGTCATTGGCCAACAAGCTCAATTCTGAGAACAGCTCCTTCAAAAACTGTACAGTAATACCTCGGTTTTCGTCGACTTCGGTTATCGTCGGTTTCGGTTTTCATCGATTTTTTTCGTGAAAAATTTTGTCTCGGATTTCGTCGGCGTGCCCACGTGACCTCGCTGCTAATTTTGCGAAAACGCGTTCTCCTGCTCATTGTGGCGTTGTTTCTCGTTGTGTGAGCATCACCCCGCGCGTCCGTGAAAAAATACTTCCTGACATCTTTCCTGAGGGGGGCAGACTCAGGAAATGTCAGGAAGTATTTTTTCACGGAGAGGGTGGTAGACGCTTGGAATGCCCTCCCGCGGGAGGTGGTGGAGATGAAAACGGTAACGGAGTTCAAGCATGCGTGGGATATGCATAGAGGAATCCTGTGCAGAAGGAATGGATCCTCAGAAGCTTAGCTGAAATTGGGTGGCGGAGCAGGTGGGGGGAAGAGGGGGTGGTGGTTGGGAGGCGAGGATAGGGGAGGGCAGACTTATACGGTCTGTACCAGAGCCGGTGATGGGAGGCGGGACTGGTGGTTTGGAGGCGGGAAATACTGCTGGGCAGACTTATATGGTCTGTGCCCTGAAAAGGACAGGTACAAATTCAAGGTAAGGTATACACATATGAGTTTGTCTTGGGCAGACTGGATGGACCATGCAGGTCTTTTTCTGCCGTCATCTACTATGTTACTATGTCTATCCAAACAATTCCATTGCTTTCCAGTGTTTTTACTCATATGGAAATAATCGCCTCGGTTTTCGTCTGTTTCGGATTTCGCCGATTGTTTTCGGACGGATTATCGATGAAAACCTAGGAATCACCGTATTCCCATCTAACGTCTACCATCCATCTCGCTATAGATTCTGTTCCACAAGTATCCCTCTCACCTTCACATGTGGCCCTTTACATATGCTGAACTCAAAGTAACGTACATTTTGGAAGAAAAAAAAGCATTAAAAAAAAAAAGAAGATCACAAACATTTTAATATAACTTGGAGCAGAAGTGGCAAGGTAGAAAAAAAAGAAAAAAAAATTGGATGAAAGTAATAAAGTGATGCATTTTAATGAGAAGCTGCGGGACTGGAAGAGTAATAAAATTAAAATGTGAACAGTTGTTAATTGCCATGAATAATCTTGGCAATACATCATGACGCTTGGAGGTTTCTCAATGCTGAAATGTCAACGGAATGGAATGGGTGCCGCTTCCCAGTTCATATTAATCTCCCAACATTCCCCCCCCCCCCCCCCCCCATTCTAATGAAATGAACAATAACCTCACTAGATAGATCATATCTAGACACATTAAAGTTCATCCTCACTTTTCCAAATTCAAAGGAGTAAATAAATACTCAGCCCGGGGTGGTAAACATGATCTTAAATGCCATCCACCACCACAGACTGTTTTACATCCAGATTTTCAGTGTCATGCTGTACCTGGGTACCAGTACTGAAAATCCGGGTAGAACCAGGGTACTGAACTTACATTCTGTACCTGAATATACACTGCTTTGAGCTTTCAGGCTTGAAGGTGGTATATAAGAAATTAAAAATAATTTAAACCAAAATCTGGGTATCAGTGCTATTCAGCCTTTTACTGTCCAAATTTTATCCGTTTAGTTGTCCAGGTACTGGCTGAATTGCACAGGTACACAGATAAATGCCACTTATGTCCAGGGCACTCTGGATAATGCTGAGATGGTCAGACAGATATTAAACAGATGGTACCACTGAATATCTGGATTTGCCCTGGTCAGATGACTTTACTAGCCAGGAACCTCTGCAGCCCAGTTATACACTTTTCAATGTCGGTCCCCTAAAGTTTTATTGGGAGACAGGTGGAGGTGTTCTGCCAGTGATCAGCCATTTTACAGGTGCGTGGGTGTGGGCGGGCATCTTTATACCACCTCTAATTCATAGCTGTTCAGATAGCAGTTTAAGAACAAAACAAGAGAAACCTTGTTTCCGTCTCTCTGCACAGAGAAAACAGACCGTGAAGCTCAGGCAGTGTTCTTCACCAAGCTAACATTTCATTAAATTTCACGTATCTATATTTCATACTCTACATAAATGTTCTAGATGGTTTCCTGCATATTTATATGTTACACAAACAAAACTTCATTAAAATAAATTGTTAGACAGTGAGCTGAAAGAGGAAGATATGAACACTAGATAAGATTAGACAATTCAGAATTACATTATAACTAAATGAACGCAATACGAGGAAAAAAACACACTCTTTATCACTATTAAAAGATTCAACGAGTCCCAAACAGGCCGTTTCTCATCCCTATTTGTTTTAGATTTGTAGCACTGCCTCTTCAGCTGCTTTGGCTACAGCAGCAGCAACAACCGTAACAGGAAATAATTAATTAGGAGGTGTGCGGACAGATCTCTCAAGCGGTTCTCTCTCATTCCTTTTGCTATTTAAACAAATATACATTCTGCCCATCAAAGTTCCCAGGTGGATCACAAAATAACAAACACAGGTCCCTGTTTACTAAGCCGGGCTAGAAGCAGGTTAGCATTTTTATCACCTGCACTGTGTAGATACACGGCTAGTGCGTGCTCATTTTTAGCACGCTGTAAAAATGCTAGCGCACCTTAGTAAACGGGCCCATAATACATTGGGCCATGTTTACAAAGGTGTGCTAACGTTTTTTTGGTCCTAGGGAACTGAGGAACTGAGTTCAATTCCCGGCACAGGCAGCTCCTTGTGACTCTGGGCAAGTCACTTAACCCTCCATTGCCCCATGTAAGCCGCATTGAGCCTGCCATGAGTGGGAAAGCGCAGGGTACAAATGTAACAAAAATAAAATAGATACTATTGGAGATTCTACATGGAATGTTGCTACTACTGGCGATTCTACATGGAATGTTGCTATTCCACTAGCAACATTCCATGTAGAAGGCTGCGCAGGCTTCTGTTTCTGTGAGTCTGACGTCCTGCACGTACGTGCAGGACGTCAGACTCACAGAAGCAGAAGCCTACGCGGCCACATTGGTGATCTGCAAGGGCCGACTTCTACATGGAATGTTGCTAGTGGAATAGCAACATTCCATGTAGAATCTCAAATAGTAGCAACAGTGGAGGAGTGGCCTAGTGGTTAGGGTGGTAGACTTTGGTCCTGAGGAACTGAGTTTGATGTCTTAAGGAGTGGAGGAGTGGCCTAGTGGTTAGGGTGGTGGACTTTGGTCCTGAGGAACTGAGTTTGATTCCCGGCACAGGCAGCTCCTTGTGGCTCTGGGCAAGTCACTTAACCCTCCATTGCCTGCCGCATTGAGCCTGCCATGAGTGGGAAAGCGCGGGGTACAAATGTAACAAAAAAAAAAAAATTAGCGTACGCTGTGTAGACACCCACAGGAATATTACGGGCTTCTACATGGTTATTGCTTACTAATTTTTAACATGCGCTAAAAACGCTAGCCCGCCTTTGTAAACATGGCCCATAATAAGAACAATTACAAAAAAAACCACACAGAACACAAAGGGCCCTGTTTACTAAGCTGCGCTAGCGTTTTTAACGTGCCTACAATTAGCGTGTGTGCTAACCGTGTAGGCGCCTATAGGGATATTGTAGGTGTGTACACGGTTAACGTACATACATGGCTAACACGCGTTAGACGCTAACATGCTTCTAATGCGGCTTAGTAAACAGGGCCTAAAAACTTTAAAAAATAGCAGTATTGAGAGCAAGAATGCAAAAAATTATATATATAGAAATAAAAATCAAGAACCAGTATGATAGCTACAGTTCTATTAAAAATAGAAGCTTTCTTTAGAGCCACAGTCGACCTGATCAAGGGAGCAGCGTTCTGGTCAGCGGGCCAAAAAGGAAGTTAAGGGTCCTTTTACTAAGATGCACTAAGAAATGGGCTTAGAGCGTTTTAACACGGGACTTTCCTACGTGCTAAACTCTTTTCTAACCCTCCTTAAAAAAAGGGGGTTTTTTCCTTTGTGTGGGTCTCATGCTATTTTTTCCATTAGAGCAAGAGACCTGCAAAAATAGTAAAATGGTAGAACTTTCCGCCTCCGATTTAGGGGGCACTAAAACGCTCCTGCTTTAAGTCAGTATTAGCAAGTTACCCTACAAACCTTCACGGGCCCGCTGCGAATCTACCTGCAATATATCCCATTTGTGGGATCCGCCAAGAATCATCTTATACACTATTTAAGTGTAAATTAAAGACATTTATTTTTAGAGGCTTTTGGGGTACAGCGACTTTTGTATATTTTGGATTTTTAAACTTTTTTATTTATATTTTGCTGCTTTTTTATATTGTTTGTTCTTTCCTATACTTAACTGGAGTTCTTTTCTCTTTACTTTTAAGCTTGTAAATCGCCTAGATTTGACTGTGCCCTTGAATGGTGATTCATTAAATTATGAAACAAACAAATGTAAACATAAAACATTTTGCAGTAAGCCTTTTTTCCCCCTGTGTTAAAGTGTGCATTTGTGCTTAATGCAGTTTCGTAAAAGGGTCCCTTAGTAAGTCCAACAAAACATCATCTATGAGGTGTTTTGTCATTTATTTATGCACATTCAAGTGGCCAATCAAGGCAACTGCACTAATTTACTAAACAGAGAACATCCTGGCACCTGCCCATGCATCATACCGCAAGGGGTGCAGTCCATTGTGCCTACACTTGTGTTAGAAGAACTGCAAACCCCCTGTGTGCAACTGCCTCTAGGGTAAATGGGTTAGTAGCTGATCTGAATGTTTGGAAACTAGGAGCTAGATGCACTAAAGTCCTCGGAAGAGCCGTTCCCTTACCGATTCCATAGCGAATCCTTAGGGAACGGCTATGCATCAAGGAAATGGAATGCAAATGAGCTGCTCGTTGTAGCTCACTTGCATTCTCTATTCCCTCGGAAACCAGTCGGCCAGTCGAGCATGCGCAGAGCAGCCAAGCGTTATGCTGGCTGTTCTGCGCATGCCAAGGACGTCCTTTATGGACGTAATTCACAAAAAAAAAAAAAAAAAAAAGACGTCTCTGACGAGCAAAAAAAAAAAAAAAGGACATCGTACTTAATTTTTACTCTCGCTCTTCTGTTTTAAATCTTCCTTTGAGACATTTTTCCCTTCCTCTTCGGCGACTGAAGAGAGGGCTAATGGACGATTGAGGCCCCCCCCCCCACAGACTCTTAGCCAATCACAGCGCATTTATCTGACACCAGTGAGCTAAACATGCTGTGATTGGCTGAGAGAGACCTGGAGGAGGGGCATAATCGAGCACCCTTGAAGAAAAGCCCATCCTGCTAATCAGGGACATCCTTCTAAAGTGCCTAACATGCATGTCCTTCACTAAACCAAAAAAGGACGTCCCATAACGCTTGACTGCTCTGCGCACGCTCGACTGGCCGACTGTTTTCCAAGGAAATAGAAAATGTAAGTGAGCTACAATGAGCAGCTCATTTGCATTCCATTTCCTTGATGCATGGCCGTTCCCTACCGATTCGTTATGGAATCGGTAAGGGAATGGCTCTTCCGAGGACTTTAGTGCATCTAGCCCTAGAAGACACTTTTTTTATGGCAATGGCCAACTGTAATCACTATTTTAGTATACGGGTTTATTCAATACTGTTAATGGAGTGCTCTCCAAATTGTAGGTCACATCATCTACATTTGGGGTTGTTACCAGGCCCCAGGGCAGGAAGGTGGGAGGAGGTCATTGGCCAGTGCCTCCTACCAACCCCATGCTAATAACTAGGCCTTTACAGTGCCCCTACAGGATGGAGGGAGTATGGCAGCAGCGGATACTACAGGATGAATAGAAGCAGTGACAGGCAGCGAGGCAGGGCTGGTGAGAGTGGGGATGTGGCCACAGAATGTTTGTTAAGCACTGCTGTAATGGTCAGGTGAAATGGGGGGGGGGGGGGGGGCTGGATAGGATAATGCATAAAAAACAGAAACCTAGAAAGAAGGAATGTTTCTTTGCAATAGCAACAACTAGACTTGGAGTTGGTCTATAAGACTCATTTGAGAGCAACTATTAAGGGTGTCTTCAATCTAATTATATATGGGAAGGGATCCAGTATATATACAGGGAGGGGACCCCATTGGCTTTACAGGCCCAGTCTAGAAGGTAGAGACAGATGTCGATGAAAACAGAACAGCTGTCAAACTTCCTGCACGATTCCTTCCTCCCCTCCTCCACCCCACCCCATAGATTAAATAGGAAAAGGAGAGGCCCATTTTGAACTCCGATCTGCAGTAGGGTACAGTATTTTCATCGCTCAGCGTTATCACTGGTACCTACATAACTATATGGAGAAAATTACAAAAAGTAAAAGAAATTGAAGTGAAAACTTGAAGGGAACAAGGTTAAGAACACTGCTATTTATTTTGAAAGTCCTCAATGTGTTTCAGTATACGAAGGTCCCCTTTTCAACATGACTATCAGTGTACGTGAACTTTGCAAGGGATTTAGTCATTTCACGAATTGCAGTGGACTTAAGACCGATGTCTTATTTGCCCTTCTTGTTGAAAACAGACCTAGCATTGTCAGAAACTGCCACACCTTGTGTCACACAGCATCACCTTAGGACCGACTCCGGCATCCTTTGCCAGTTGCCTGTATCCCCCTATCATAACGGTGAAACAGCTTTTCAAGAAGCTCCTCCAACGCCTTCGACTCCACAAAAATCTCCATTTTCATTCAGAAGACTTTCCAAATTGATTTCATTCGTTAAAGTCGTTCCTATATTAATGGCTGAATCAGTCGGGTGGTAACCTCAGGAGTCCCTTCATCTATTATTGATCAGTGGAAAATGTATTCATCTCACTGCCAACATCTAATGCCCATAGGGCGGCCGTCAATGGCTTCAGCCATTTCATTTGATAATTAGAAAGGCGCGCTTGCCTTATCGCAGGAGGTTGACAACCACCTTTAACATCGCACAAAAGGATGCCTTTATCAACGCTAAACACAGCCCTGGCTTCTGGCCAGTGGCGCTGATTTAAATGCAAACTCCTTGGACATAAACAATGCGGCGAGACAGTAGAAGACAAAGTTGAGGCCTTTTGCATTTGCAGGGAAATGATAACTGCTCATTTTTTTAGTCGGCAGGCTGACGCAGCCTTTGTTAAGTGTCTGCATTCATATTTCCTTTGATTTTGTAGCTGTGGAAATTACAGGCACAGGAGAAGAGCAGAGGCTCTGAGCGTAAGGCTATGACGGCTCATTTCTGCAGGACACTTGACAAGTTCGAACTCAGCAGAATGAGGGAGGAGGAAGCTGGATGCTCTTTCTGAAGGAAAAAAAAGCAGCAGAGGAATGTTCTAATGAGCAAGGCTTGGGACTATTTCCCCTCCCTCCCATACTCTTGCAGGATCTGCAATGTGTTAACATTCCTTCCCCTCTATTAAAGTTATCTTGAATTGTAGAGCACCTGCTAGATGCAATAACACTTACAGTTACTTGACTTACAGCCCACTAATACCATAAAATGAATTCAAAGCGGGTTACAAACAAGTAAAACGAGATGACATACAAATCTAGGAAGTAACAATAAACAGCTTTTATATTATTTAGTACTAGTAAAAGAGGTCCGTTTCCAACAGAAAGGAAACGGGCGCTAGCAAGGTTCCAGGGCCCCCTCCCTCCGTCCCACCCCTGTCCAGGCGGCGTCATGGGGAACACGGAGCCTGGGCTGCCGTAGCCACGCGGCGCGCGCCTCCGGCACATGCAGGCTGGGCTGTTTTGCTATTTTCTTTGGCGCTCCGCGTCACAGCTGGCCTCACACTGGCTCGGCCCCGACTCACCCGGATTCGACGCTCCTGTCATCACGGCTCCTCCCCTCTTCCCTCTGCTAGCCAATCTGGTGTCTCCTTTCCCTCGTCTCCTCCCTCCGGCCCTGATGCATCCGAATTCACAGCTCCTCCCCTCTCCCCTCTGCTGGCCAATCTGACGTCTCTTTTCCTTCATAGCCTCCCCCCTGTCCTGCATCAGTGTGTGTGCGCGTTTCCCTGGCAACTATACAGAGTTCCTTCGAGGGCGGGGCGATTACGAACCCTACGAACACTACACGGCTTCACTGCCACGGAGTCAGTTTCAGAATGTTGGAGGTGCGAATTATTATATTAGATACCTAGACTCACAAGTCATTACAAACTATCAAAAGTTGACGATTATCAATGCTGTAAACTCAACTTATTACATATTTGCAGAATAAATATGTTTTTCATCTTTTTTTTTTTAACTAATATAGAGACCTCTATCCCCCTCATTCTATAAATTTAGCCAGTAAAATTAAAGTGCCATTTGTATGCTAAAATGATAGGGCCTGATCCCACGTTACACCTGAAAATTCAATGCTGGGCCATGTCTGGAGTCCAGCATTGAATTCCCAGCTATGCAGAGACGGTGAAAACAGCAGGCTCAACGCAATAATACGGTACTTAACTGGCTATAAAACAACCACATACGTAGGACTCTGGAAGTCCTACTTATGGGTTTATCGTAGCCGGTTGGGTGCCAACGGTCGGCACATAACCGGAAAAGTGCCGACTCCACCCCAGAACACTCCCAAAATAGCTAGTTTTCAGTTTGGGTGCCAGTCTGGCATTTTCCGTGGCAGAATCTGGTTAAGTGCTATTAAAAATTCCCTAATGTGGCTGTACCACGTGAACGCTATCCTATCACAACATCACTTTGTATTGTTTACACCGGAGTCTGCAAACGCCTCTCCGGTACTATGTAAGCCACACCGAGCCTGCAAATAGGTGGGAAAATGTGGGATACAAACGTAGCAAATAAATAAATACATAAATAAAATAAAAATGCCCGTTAGCCTGGACAGCTGATTTAAATGGCCAGGAGCCATTAGCGTGTAAGTGCCAGGGGCTGTTGACAGGGGACGAGCAGCAAAGTTACATGCTCAGGAGTCCCATGTACGCGCACGCATTTATGCCTGCTATTTTGACTTTAATCATACAAACCAGGGTATGGTATAATGGAAACAATGCAAGTGAAAGGATTGACCCAAGAGTATGCCAAAATAAGGTGCTATGTGTAAACTCACCCAAACGAGACTACGCAACATGTTTTACGTCTCTAAGGGTGGACGAGTATCTCAATCATAGAACTTCTCCCTTGTATCTTTTTATAATTGTTTTATACTTGCAAATGCACCCCCGTGCTATAGTACAAATAAAACATTCCATAAATATGCACCTTCTATAAGTATAGACAACTGATAGATCAATGCTGTCACTAGTTTCCAACAACCTCCTATGCACAACTCACTAAGTAGCTTACATAGTTTTCTTATCCTCTATAATCCTACGTTGTAATGATTAATAGGATAAAAGCACTTAGCGTTCTGTGGTCGGATCGAGTAGATGAAATCCCGGTCTATAGGGAAGATCTCGTGTGGCTGTGTCAATGCTGTAGGTCAATTAAGCCAGCTGCTTCCCACTCATCAGCTCAATTTTATCTATCCATGTCCACGAGTGAATATCCGCTCTGGTGAAATTTTCAACCTAGATTTATAAAGAGTCCAATTCTCAAATTAATCAGCTGCCCTCCAAAATAGGTAAACTCGCCGCAGGTCGAGTCCCGTTAACACCAAACGCGATGATAATGTGCCGTTGCCGCTCTGATCAAACACAATTTTCTAAAAGTGAAATCATAGAGAGTCCGACTCTGCGGGGTTTCGAAAACTTCTTCAGGAACTCTACGTATGATAAATTTCCACTTGCAAAATGTTCGCTGTCAAAAGAAAACGGTAAGTGCTCCGCCTCTCTCTTATTTGTACTATAGCACGGGGGTGCATTTGCAAGTATAAAAAAAAATTATAAAAAAGATACAAAGGAGAAGTTCTGTGATTGAGATACTCGTCCACCCTTAGAGACGTAAAACATGTTGCGTAGTCTCGTTTGGGTGAGTTTACACATAGTACCTTATTTTGGCATACTCTTGGGTCAATCCTTTCACTTGCATTGTTTCCATTATACCATACCCTGGTTTGTATGATTAGTGTCTAGGATTTTACCAGAGGTAATCTGGGAATTTTCCGTTTTTTGCTATTTTGACATGGCATAAGCGGGTAGCACAGCGGGCATATCTAGATATAGGAATTATAGAGGCCGACACGCAAGCATTCTAAAACAGAATGCTGGCACACGGATGGCATTATAGAATTCACGCTCAGCCTCTGAGAGCCTAACTTGTGATGCTCCAGTATAGAATTTCTCCCCTAATGAGCAGCCCCTGCCCCATGGAGCTTACATTCTTATCAAGAGCTAATAGAGCAAGCCTATGATTGAGAGACTCAAAATTTGAGGACATTAAGTTTATTGTATGCGATATATCACTTTTCTGGCGATCAAAACATGTGGCTTACAAACACATTATGATATATTAAGATACAGATAGGAAAAGTGTCAGATAGAATGGGATGTATGGAGTTGGGGTCCATAACCGGTTATATGTCCCGACAACAGTTCTAGGTAGGAAACCAAAAACATGAGCCCTTGCTTTAGATGAATCTTTTATAAGATAGGGGTCCAAGTATTAGAGGTGTAGGAGGCATTAGGTTCATTGGCTCCCTATGCTCGTTTCTGCATTCAATTCAAACTTCTCTTATTGACCTATAAGTGCATTCACTCTGCCGCTCCCCAGTACCTCTCCACTCTTGTCTCTCCCTACGCACCCCCTCGGGTACTCCATTCTGTGGATAAATCTCTCTTGTCCGTCCCCTTCTCCTCTACTGCTAATTCCAGACTTCGTTCCTTTTATCTCGCTGCACCTCACGCCTGGAATAGACTTCCCGAGCCTGTACGTCTAGCCCCGTCTTTGGCCGTTTTCAAATCCAGGCTAAAAGCCCACCTATTTAACGCTGCTTTGGACTCCTAACCACTACTCACTTGCCCTGTACCCTTTTATCCCCACCTCTTTAATTCCCTTACCTCTCAGTTGTTCTGTCTGTTTGTCTGTCCTATTTAGATTGTGAGCTCTTTGAGCAGGGACTGTCTTTTCATGTTTGGTGTACAGCGCTGCATATGCCTTGTAGCGCTATAGAAGTGATAAGTAGTAGTAGTAATGTAGAAGCCTGCCCTTGCACATCAGCAACGCGACTGCGCAGGCTTCTGTTTCTGTGAGTCTGACGTACGTGCAGGACGTCAGACTCACAGAAACAGAAGCCTGCGCGGCCGCGTTGCTGATCTGCAAGGGCAGGCTTCTAGATGGAATGTTGCTAGTGGAGGAGTAGCCTAGTGGTTAGTGCAGTGGAACATGGAATGTTGTTACTATTTGAGATTCTGGAATGTTGCTATTACTTGAGATTCTACATGGAATGTTGCTACTATTGGAGATTCTACGTGGAATGTTGCTACTACTGGAGATTCTACATGGAATGTTGCTACTATTGGAGATTCTACATGGAATGTTGCTATTCCACTAGCAACATTCCATTTTTAGATTGTGAGCTCTTTGAGCAGGGACTGTCTTTTCATGTATGGTGTACAGCGCTGCGTATGCCTTGTAGCACTATAGAAGTAGTAGTAACACTGAAATCACGTCCTCTATCCACTTCAAGTCACCAGCGCCCTGGCAAGAGCCTGAGGTGGTCCATATGCACCAGAACACTTTCTGGATTTTTTTAAAAGCCATTTCTGGGACCAGTGTGACCCATCATGCTGGCTGGGAGGCGGGGATAGTGCTGGGCAGACTTATACGATCTGTGCCCTGAAGAGCACAGGTACAAATCAAAGTAGGGTATACACAAAAGTAGCACACATGAGTTGTCTTGTTGGGCAGACTGGATGGACCGTGCGGGTCTTTTTCTGCCGTCATCTACTATGTTACTATGTTACTATCATGACAAACTGATTTCAGGTCATGAAGTACAGCCTGAGCCTGTTCTGGTTTTTGAGTCCCAATACATGGATCAACTTCTCTCTGGGAAAAACTGAAACAAAGCCAATGTGATGGAGGGGGAAAAAAAAAAAAGACTGGAAGCGGAGCAAAGAAAAGCTACAAAAAAATGGTATGGGATTTGCGTTGCAAACCATACGAGGAAAGACTTGCCAACCTGAACATGTATACCTTGAAGGAAAGGAGAAACAGGGGTGAAATGATACAGACGTTCAAATATTTGAAAGGTATTAATCCGCAAACGGGAAGGTGGCAGAACTAGAGAACATGAATTGAGGTTCAAGGGGGGGGGGGGGGGCAGACTCAGGAATAATGTCAGGAAGTATTTTTTCATGGAGAGGGTGGTAGATACGTGGAATGCCCTCTCGCGGGAGGTAGTGGAGATGAAAACGGTAATGGAATTCAAACACGCATGGGATAAACACAAAGGAATCCTGCTTAGAACGAATGGATCCACGGAATCTTAGTGGAGATTGCGTGGCGATGCTGGTAATTGGGAAGCAAAACCAGTGCTGGGCAGACTTCTACGGTCTGTGCCCTGAGAATGGCAAGGACAAATCAAACTCAGGTATACATATAAATATAAAATGAGTTTATCTTGTTGGGCAGACTGGATGGATCCTTCAGGTCTTTATCTGCCATCATTTACTATGTTACTCTTTGGGGTTCTACATGGAATGTTGCTACTAATTGGGATTCCGGAATCTTGTAACTCTTTAGGATTCCAGAATCTTCAGAACTTTTAGTACAAGAACAATGCTGGGCAGACTTCTACGGTCTGTGCCCTGAGAATGGCAAGGACAAATCAAACTCTGGTATACATATAAAGTAACACATACCATGTAAAATGAGTTTATCTTGTTGGGTAGACTGGATGGACCCTTCAGGTCTTTATCTGCCGTCGTTTACTATGTTATGTTACTATGAAAAAAGCAACTCAGCTGATCCTTTATAACCCGATTCATATGGCAGTAACTCTGTTCCCTAAAAGTGCTCCACACATGTTGTTCCCCCCACCCAACCCCCATCTCAGGTCTTGCTTGCCTGTGCTTGAATTCCAGGCTGGCCAAATTCCACATCAGAACCAAAGAAAGTGAAGTGAGGCAAGTTCAGACTGACTAGAAGAGATAAATGAAGGCAGAGAGAGAGCATCGAGACAGTTTACCACCCTGCTGGCACACTGGTGTCACAGAGCCCACCTGCCCTTGCTCCCTGTACAAGCTCATTTCACTGCCAGTCTCTCCTCATTCTCTGGGGTGTATGCATACGCCTTCTCTCTGTCAATATTAAAGTTTATTACCCTTGGAGGATTGCTGTTGACTTTGGCATGAACTCAAATCACTAACACCTTTTGTCAACACATTTTCTATGGGTTGGAAGGAAAGCTCAGTAATATGAAAATACCGAACACACACACAAGAACCTCAAGCTCTCTGGCAAAGGAAAAGGTATTGCTCTCTAGAGGACCAGAATGCAATTATGTGCATTCCACACTCGGGAGCAAAAGGAATATTAAGTATTCCATGTTCAGACTCTTCTTTCGCATCTTAACAGGTTAAATGTTGCTGTTAAGCTGTTTATCAAAGTTTGACTTCCCAAATTTTGGGTGAACCCGAGCCCAAAGTGGGTAGGCACAAGAACCCCTCCACCCCAGACAACTGGGTGTCTCTCAACTCTTTCCCTCCTCCACCCTCCATACTTTTAAAGTCTTTGGGGTCCTTTTACTAAGCCGCATAAGCGTCTACACATGCCAAAATGGAGTTACCGCTCGACTACCGTATGGCACTTGCGGTAATATCATTTTTGGCGCGCATCTGATATCATTTTTGGCGCGCATCCGATATGCACGTCTGAAAAATATCTATTATTTTCAGGCGTGCGTAATGGATGCACGCCGAGTGGCATTTGACACGTGTAGGTCATTACCGCTAGGTCAATGGCTGGTAGTAAGATCTCAGACCAAAACATGGACGCCTGGCAATTTTGATTTTGCCGCACGTCCGTTTTAGGCAAAAAAAAGGCATTTTTTTATAGGTGCGCTGAAAATTAATTCTGCGCGTGCCCAAAACACACATCTACACTACCACAGGCCATTTTTCAGCACGCCTTGGTAAAAGGGCCCCTTTATTTCTTTGCTGGTAGCGAATGGCGATTCATAACCATTGCTCGTGCTGGCCCCAAACCTTCCGTTTGACCTGGACCCACCTATGCAGAAACAGGAAGTTGCATCATTGGGAAAGGCCTGGGGCTGGCACAAGCTGCGAGTTTGAGTTTCTGCTCACTGACAACAAAGAAAAGACTTTTAAAAAGGTACCGGGGTGGGGGTGGGGGGGTTTCAGGAGCTCAAGATGATGTTGGCTGTATCCTCACGAAGAGCATCCCAACAACAGCAGCGACACAAGGGGAAGGGGGAGGTCAGATGGATGCTTTTCTGTCAATGTATCGCCAAAAAAAAAAAAAGTATTTGTATTGTGGAGAAGGGAAAGGTGGCACAGGGGGAGGAGAACACTCCCGAAACATCATCCACTCTCTCATTACCTCTCGCCTTGACTACTGCAACCTACTCCTCACTGGCCTCCCACTTAGCCATCTATCCCCCCTTCAGCCCGTTCAGAACTCTACTGCACATCTTATCTTCCGCCTCGACCGATATACTCATATCACCCCTCTTCTCAAGTCACTTCACTGGCTTCCGATCAGGTACCACATACAGTTCAAGCTTCTCCTTCTAACCTACAAATGCACTCAGTCTGCAGCCCCTCATTACCTCTTTACCCTCATCTCCCCTTACGTTCCTACCCGTAACCTCCGCTCACAGGACAAATCCCTCCTTTCAGTACCCTTCTCCACCACCACCAACTCCAGGCTCTGCCCTTTCTGCCTCGCCTCACCCCATGCTTGGAATAAACTCCCTGAGCCCATTCGCCAGGCCCCCTCCCTGCCCATCTTCAAATCCTTGCTCAAGGCCCACCTCTTCAATGTCGCCTTCAGCATCTAAGGAAATCTAGACTGCCTCAACTTGACATTTCGTCCTTTAGATTGTAAGCTCCTTTGAGCAGGGACCGTCCTTCTTTGTTAAACTGTACAGTGCTGCGTAACCCTAGTAGCGCCCTAGAAATGTTAAGTAGTAGTAGTAGTATTACATATAGCAGTGATTTAACCAGAGCTGAGATTGTGATGTCATAATGCCTCATTCCACCAATGCCTAAGAGCCAACCTCATCAGTGATGTCACAATGGCTCGACTGTCTCCTATACTTGGCCCACTTCCCCCCTTAGTGTGAAGAGTTTCAGTCTCTGGTATCCAGAGCTGAGATTGTGATGTCATAATGCCTCATTCCACCAATGCCTAAGAGCCAACCTCATCAGTGATGTCACAATGGCTCGACTGTCCTATACTTGGCCCACTTCCCCCCTTAGTGTGAAGAGTTTCAGTCTCTGGTATCCAGAGCTGAGATTGTGATGTCATAATGCCTCATTCCACCAATGCCTAAGAGCCAACCTCATCAGTGATGTCACAATGGCTTGATTGTCCTATATTTGTCTCACTCTTATCTATTAGATTGTAAGCTCTTTGAGCAGGGACTGTCTCTCTTTGTTAAATTGTACAGCGCTGCGTAACCCTAGTAGCGCTCTAGAAATGTTAAGTAGTAGTAGTAGTATTACATATAGCAGTGATTTAACCAGAGCTGAGATTGTGATGTCATAATGCCTCATTCCACCAATGCCTAAGAGCCAACCTCATCAGTGATGTCACAATGGCTTGATTGTCCTATATTTGTCTCACTCTTATCTATTAGATTGTAAGCTCTTTGAGCAGGGACTGTCTCTCTTTGTTAAACTGTACAGCGCTGCGTAACCCTAGTAGCGCTCTAGAAATGTTAAGTAGTAGTAAGCAAGGAGATAGAAGGGAAAGAAACCCAACTAAGCACAGGCTATTTCAGAAGGATCATGTCCCCACATGGCCTCAGATGGGGGGGCAGAAGTGCATTTTCAGAAAGGTCATTCCACATTTAGGGAGCTTCAAGACTCAATGCTAATCCCTGTTTAGACAGATTTAACATTGGCTTATTAAAAAAAATAATGAAAAAAAGGTCATAACAGGCCTAGAGTGACAACTGTTTTTATGAAAAATTATGTAATTAAATTTATTGTACCCTCCTGCCTAGCAGTCAGGAGTGGTCCGGAGATTAAAAATGCTAATAGACATTTTCCTGCGCTAAACTGTCACATTGCTGTAAAGCAGACAGACACCACTGTGGACCCTGGAATGAACTATTCCATTTTTTATTCTATCTGTAGGTGAGGTTGAGGGGGGAACGATCATTTTATATTTATTATTCAAAATTTCCAGGTTAAAGAGGGTAGGTTAGGGCAGGCAGCAAAACGTTTTAACATTGCCTAAAGTCAGGTGCCAGAGCTGCGATAATCTTCAGCTGGGGAGGGAGGGGGATACGGAGAGAAGAGCTTCAAGATTACAACACATGTTTCATTTGCTCCCCGCCTTGTCTTCTGGATAGATTCTAGGTTATCTGCTTAATATAAATCTTTTTTCTCTCCCCCCTCCTTTACCTTTTTCTTCCATAAAGGCATTACACTAAGGAAGTGATAAATGGACAGGGTTGGCAGCAAAACACTTCAGCTCACTGTGAATCAGAAAAATGATTGCTAGTTCTGAAGCCTTGAAGAAGGAGATAGCTCAGGATGTTTTCATAAATTATGGGGATACGCTTTCTCGCTCTCTCTCTTTTTTTTTTAACTGCTTTGTGTTAGAAAACGTTGTGAATTATGTCAAGTCGCATTTTCTTGCGGAGTCACTTTTAGGCCAGTGATTATGCAGTCTGGTGCAAATCTACCGGATAATCACAAAGGAATCCGGTTTAGAAGGAATGGCTCCATGGAATCTTAGCGGAGGTTGGGTGGCGACGCCGGTAATTGAGGGAACAAAATGGGAGCTGGGCAGACTTCTACGGTCTACGCCCTGACAATGGCAAGGACAAATCAAACTCGGGTATAAAGTATGACATACCATGTAAAATGAGTTTATCTTGTTGGGCAGTCTAGATGGACCCTAAAGTCTTTATCTGCCGTCATTTACTATGTTACTAGTGGGGTCCCCGTAATATGCAGTTTGATTTACTGCAGAGAAAAAAATGTATTTTAAAGAATTCTCCTAAGTGGAGGACATGGCAGGTGGCAGCTTTCTACAACACAGACTGTCACCTCCTGTGGTACCTTCTAGTTTATCCCAAATCTAGATGTCTGGTGATTCCAACTCATTCAAAAGGATAAGAGATTTAAGGATCCCTGCAGTAGCGGCAGGGGCCATTTTTCCCATGTGCCAGGGCTGTTTTTAGCACAGCAGGTAACCCCCCCCCCCAAATGGCCATGCGAGGGGGGGGGGACTTACTACCACTAATTAAGGGCTCCTGCAATAACCTGGAAGTAACCAGGCAGTGCAAGGTGATACCCAGATTACTGCCAGTTTAGCACCGCGCTATAAAAAACATGTTTTCCAGCGCTTGCTCAAGGCAGAACTAGCGCTGCTGGCCGCATTGGGCTGGCGTGTACCAAGTCCGCGTTGGGCTTAGCGCCGCTTTGTAAAAGGTCCCCTTACGCCTCTTGTCAAGCCACGCTAGTGGTTTCTGCGTGGCAACGCCAACAAAGCCCATTCGGAGTGCATAGGCCTTGTCGGCACCTACCGCACCGGGGACCGCTAGAGCAGTTTGATGAAAGAGGCCCTTAGAATTTAGCTCGTACATTTTTCAGTTGAAGCTCAAAGTGTGTTACAGCAAAACATTTCCCTGCTCCTGGAGAGATGCAATTTAAAGGGTTCACTCCATAAATTGGTGCCCCGATGCAGCGCAGGGCATGCCGATTTGAGAAAGACATCAAGGCACCCTGATTCTTTAAGAAGTGCAACAGGGCTATATTTTATTTTTATTTTATTTACTGCATTTGTACCCCCACATTTTCCCACCTCTTCGCAGGCTCAGTGTGGCTTACATTATGCCGTAATGGCGATCGCCATTTCCGGAAGGAAAAATACAGAATATTATTGCATTTAAAGTACAGAAAGTATAAAATAAATTAGAAGTAAATAGATGTACAAATCCTTTCAGGTATAAGAGGACAAGGGTAATGTGTACCGTTCAATAATGACTTTGTGATTATAGTAAACAAATAGAGATCAATGATAACTTGTTCTGGTAAAAGTTTTGGTGTCAGTTCATTTATGGGGAAAGAGCTGGGAAGGATTCCGCTCCTTGCTGTGGAAATCCACTATGAGCTGGGTCCGAACAATTGGCGACGTGTGCTATTCGCGGTTATTTATAACTAGCCGTTGAGCCCGTAAAAACGGGCTAGTAAAGGAAGGGGGGGGGTTGAAAGGCCCCCCCCTGGATAGGTCACCGCCGCCCCCCCCCCCCCCCCCCCGGAGTCCCCTCTGCCACCCCTCCACCCGGGCCGGGTACCTGGCTTCACTATTCAAACCGCCGGAACGCAGCACACAGCTCATCTGAGCTGCAGTTGGCCTTCCTTCTTCTTTGCGTGTGACGTAACGTCAGCGAGGGCGGGACACAGGCAGGTAAGGAAGGCCAACGGCAGCTCAGATTTATTTATTTATTTTTATTTATTGTTTGCATTTGTAGCCCACATTTTCCCACCTCTTTGCGGGCTCAGTGTGGCTTACAATAAGATAAGAATAATGAAAATACATTTGTTTCAACTTGGTTATGGGTTATATTGTACAAGTTATGCGAAATAATCGAATTATCATTAGGAATATCACAATGGGACGTCAACATGAAGCTTAAGGGCAGTGTTAAAACACAAAGGCATATGGTGTACTTATTTCTGTGAGTAAGTGTATGAGTAGTGTTGAATTATGGGGGATGGGAGATCATAAGTGGATGTATGATGCATTGATGAACAGTGAGTGTGGACTCTATGTGTTTTGGTTCTTTCCGTAAATTGTTTCAAATAGATGGGTCTTCAGTGATCTGCGGAAGGATGCTTGTTCGTGGGGTCGCTCTTAAGTTGCGCGGCAGTGTGTTCCAAAGCTGCGTGCTCGTGTGAGAAAAGGTTGACGCGTGTAGCGTCTTGTATTTCACGCCCTTGCAAGTAGGGAAATGGAGGTTGAGGTACAGTGGGGGAAATAAGTATTTGATCCCTTGCTGATTTTGTAAGTTTGCCCACTGACAAAGACATGAGCAGCCCATAATTGAAGGGTAGGTTATTGGTAACAGTGAGAGATAGCACATCACAAATTAAATCCGGAAAATCACATTGTGGAAAGTATATGAATTTATTTGCATTCTGCAGAGGGAAATAAGTATTTGATCCCCCACCAACCAGTAAGAGATCTGGCCCCTACAGACCAGGTAGATGCTCCAAATCAACTCGTTACCTGCATGACAGACAGCTGTCGGCAATGGTCACCTGTATGAAAGACACCTGTCCACAGACTCAGTGAATCAGTCAGACTCTAACCTCTACAAAATGGCCAAGAGCAAGGAGCTGTCTAAGGATGTCAGGGACAAGATCATACACCTGCACAAGGCTGGAATGGGCTACAAAACCATCAGTAAGACGCTGGGCGAGAAGGAGACAACTGTTGGTGCCATAGTAAGAAAATGGAAGAAGTACAAAATGACTGTCAATCGACAAAGATCTGGGGCTCCACGCAAAATCTCACCTCGTGGGGTATCCTTGATCATGAGGAAGGTTAGAAATCAGCCTACAACTACAAGGGGGGAACTTGTCAATGATCTCAAGGCAGCTGGGACCACTGTCACCACGAAAACCATTGGTAACACATTACGACATAACGGATTGCAATCCTGCAGTGCCCACAAGGTCCCCCTGCTCCGGAAGGCACATGTGACGGCCCGTCTGAAGTTTGCCAGTGAACACCTGGATGATGCCGAGAGTGATTGGGAGAAGGTGCTGTGGTCAGATGAGACAAAAATTGAGCTCTTTGGCATGAACTCAACTCGCCGTGTTTGGAGGAAGAGAAATGCTGCCTATGACCCAAAGAACACCGTCCCCACTGTCAAGCATGGAGGTGGAAATGTTATGTTTTGGGGGTGTTTCTCTGCTAAGGGCACAGGACTACTTCACCGCATCAATGGGAGAATGGATGGGGCCATGTACCGTACAATTCTGAGTGACAACCTCCTTCCCTCCGCCAGGGCCTTAAAAATGGGTCGTGGCTGGGTCTTCCAGCACGACAATGACCCAAAACATACAGCCAAGGCAACAAAGGAGTGGCTCAGGAAGAAGCACATTAGGGTCATGGAGTGGCCTAGCCAGTCACCAGACCTTAATCCCATTGAAAACTTATGGAGGGAGCTGAAGATGCGAGTTGCCAAGCGACAGCCCAGAACTCTTAATGATTTAGAGATGATCTGCAAAGAGGAGTGGACCAAAATTCCTCCTGACATGTGTGCAAACCTCATCATCAACTACAGAAGACGTCTGACCGCTGTGCTTGCCAACAAGGGTTTTGCCACCAAGTATTAGGTCTTGTTTGCCAGAGGGATTAAATACTTATTTCCCTCTGCAGAATGCAAATAAATTCATATACTTTCCACAATGTGATTTTCCGGATTTAATTTGTGATGTGCTATCTCTCACTGTTACCAATAACCTACCCTTCAATTATGGGCTGCTCATGTCTTTGTCAGTGGGCAAACTTACAAAATCAGCAAGGGATCAAATACTTATTTCCCCCACTGTATGTGTGCTGCGTTCCGGCGGTTTGAATAGTGAAGCCAGGTACCCAGGCCGGGTGGAGGGTGGGTGGCGGCGGCGACTCCGGGTGGGTGGGGGGAGCGGTAGCGGCAACCCTGGGGGGGGGGGGGAGCGGTGGCAACGGCGGTTCCCTCACTCGCAGGTGCGCAGGTTCCCTCTCTGTCACGCCCCCGTCATCACGTATTGACGCGGGGGCGGGACAGAGAGGGTCTCTACTGCGCATTTGCGAGTGAGTACGCCTCTTGCCATTTATATGTTTGATGGAGCTTTTAATTGTCTATCACAGCTGTTTCAGCAAGTCTCTCTTTAAGTATTTATTGCTCAGTACTGGAATGTCCCCTTGTACTAATAAATTTAAAAAAATGTAAGGAAAATGTCCCTCCTTCTCCGTCAGTCAAAAGATGCAAAACATTTGCCACCAGAGTTCAAATGACAGAAATTAAAGGCTTTTTTTTTTAAACTAAACTGTGCTAGCAAATGAGATTTGAATGAACTTCCTCATTTGCCAAGTGAGAATCTCTAGCACGGCTCTGAAAAGAAGCCTTTAGCTTTTGAGAAGTTCAAACATAGCCTGGCAGAGAACATTTTTCAAGCATTAAAAAAAAAAATTGTAGTTAAGCCTTTCAGGGCTTTAATGCATCTCCCTGTTGGGCAGTAATAAAGCTAATCCCCACCCAGGCCCTTCAAAGGGGAATTGGTGGCATTGTGAATAAAATGGTTGAAATGGTTGCTGTTAGTCCACTTTTAAAAGTTAAAGAATATAAATAACAAAAAAGATAAGATGATAACTTTTTTTATTAGACAAAGGCATGAAGGCGCATCCAGCGCGTGTCAAATTGGCAGTACCGCCTGGCTACTGCATGCCTCGGCTGGCAATTCCATTTTTGGCATGTGCCCAAAACTTGCAGTTGGAAATATTTTCTAATTTCTACCAGGGGCGTAGCTACGTGGGGCCTCGGGGGCCTGGGCCCCTGTAGATTTGGCCCTGGACCCCCCTGCTGACGACCCTCTTGACCCCCCTCCCGCCGTCAACCCGCCGTCTGCTTCTGAGTCTGACGTCCTGCACGTACAACATGCAGGACGTCAGACTCAGAAAACAGAATGAAGGAAGAAAAGGACCTCGGCTGGGGGTGGGGGGGTTGGGGTCCCCACCAGCAAAGGTAGGCGACGGTGGGGGAGGGTTGGCGGTGTGGGGGGAGGTCGAGAGGGTCGGCGGCGGGGGAGGGGTCAAAGTTGTTGGTGGTGGTGGTGGGAGGGGGGAGTCGGCGGTGACGTGGGGGGGGGGCTAAAATGTGCCCCCTCACCTCGGGCTCTGGATCCCCCTGCCGCCGAAGTCTGGCTACGCCCCTGGTGTCAAATAAATCATTTTAACTTCAAAAGTTTTTAGGTTCCTGGACCATAAAGTCACTGATGTGGTGCTCTGGTTTGCGAAAGTGGTCTCTCACAGAGGTGTCAACCTGGTTAACTTTGTGGTATTTAAATGAGGCAACCGTCTAAATTGATTCTTGTCTCTAATATCTGGCCTGTTTCTCCAGCTGGCATAGCATCCTTGTTCGCATCTTTTGCATTGAATGACACAGGCAGTGCGCTAACTGTAGTGTACCTTTTTAACTCCACGTGCATTAAAACATGAATGAAAGAGTGTGCTAAGCACACTGGCAAAGATCAGTTTGATAGAAAGGTAAAACTTTTGCTAAGCTTGTAATAACCCTTCGTGTTTCCTCGTGCTAAATTTATCCCAGATGCTCCGTTTTAAATTAGTGGCCAAATGCAGCAGAATATAAGTGATTCATATGCAGGTGAGAAACTCAATATTCACATTTGCATAGCTCCTGCAATGAGGGTTTTTTTTTTCTCTGTTTACTCTTGAGAGCTGCTGTTTGACTGTATCCTAAGACTCCTTGAGGACATACAGTCCCAGGAAAAATTATTTTCATTACCCCACTAATCTCACTTTTCTTCCTACAAAGTTAATCACAAATCTTTAACTTTTTAGAACAAGAAATTCAACCACTGTCATTCCTAAAATTGCTTCCCTTCGGCGGAGTACATTAATACTGCAGAGTCTGGTCTGGAGATGAGATTCTGAACTTTAGAGACTAAAGCCTGGCACAGATTAGTAAAAACATTGTCTATCAAAACAATGTCAGGTGTGTAAAATTGACTCACCTTTCTGGAATTCATGTTAGTCTATGGGGTCGTTTTACTAAGCTGCAGTAAAATCTGGGCTTAATGCGGGACTTTCCCAGTGCTAAACCCAGACTGAACATTTTTTTAAAGGTTTTTTTCTTTCAGTTGAATTGCAGATCATGCACTAATGTTCCCTTTAGTGAGTGGTACCTGCAAATAATTAATTAATGCAAGAGCACTTTAAATGGGAGGCACTAAGGGGAGAATTTCATATATGGCACCAAACCCCTCCCCCCCATAGTCATAAGAAGAATCACAAACTACCTCCAGGTCAGAAAAGACCTAAAGACCTACCTCTTCAGGAAATTCTGTGAGTAAAATATGTCCCAATCATTCTGGAACAACAATATACGACACAACCTCTAACTGTAACTCATCTTTTCATTTAAGACATAAGATATATCTTCTCAAGAAACCCAATGACTATTCCATACACACTAATAGTTATCTTGCCAACTAATGTAAAACACAGCATCATACAACCCTGTAAATGTAACTGAATCAATGTAATCTCTAACAACTGTTAAATGTAAGCTACGTTGAACCAAAACTCATTTCTGGATAATTCTGGAATCAATCAATCTCATCTAGAGTTAGGCACGGTTTATAGAATACACATATTATTATTTATTGCATTTGTATCCCACATTTTCCCACCTATTTGCAGGCTCAATGTGGCTTACAGAGTTCTGTTACGACATTGTCATTCCAGGGTATCACATTCAATTAGTGATGTGAAAATTATTAAGTAAGGAAGAGAAGAAAAGGCTTAGGCGAGTAGGTATAGAAAATATTAGGTAAGGGAAAGAAGTGTAGGTTTAGGCGGATAGGTATAGAAAGTAGACTTTCATATCTGGCGAGGTGATTTAGTGAGGTTATGGGTTCTTTTTGTAGGCCTTGTTGAAGAGATGTGTCTTCAGAGATTTACGAAAGTTGGTTATTTCGCCAGTAGTTTTCAAGGTAGTAGGTAATGCATTCCACATCTTTGTGCTCATGTACGAGAAGGTAGTTGCATGCATCTGCTTGTATGCCCACCCCCATGACTACAATTTAGGGACAGCCATTTACACCAACTAAAACCTGGTGAAAACCAGGGCTGCCAAGAGACTGGGCCGGGCCCAGGGCAGGGCTGCCCCCGGGGCCTTGCCCCCCCTCCACCCGCACCCAAGGTCGCGGCTGCCGCCACTCCCCCCTCCACCCTCTGTCCATCAGGACGCACAGAAATAGAATCCAGATCAGCAACGCGCCGGAGACCGGTGCTGAAGAAAACTGACTGGCGGGGGTTGGGGACCCCCGCCAGCAAAGGTACCTGATGGCGGCGGGGGGGGGGGGGGGTGAAAGCAAGAGGGCCGGGGCTAAATCTACGGGGGCCCATGCCCCCACCTAGCTATGCCCCTGTTCCATTCTTGTCCCCCCCCCCCAAGCCTTAAAATGGAACACAGCAGCTAAAAAGGGTCTTCCCTTCTCCTTTTTCAAATACATATAAAAGTGATCCTCTTTTGAGCTGGAAATGTACCCTTGGAGAATGGAAGGCGGCCTCTAACTAGATGTAGACTAGTGGAATAGATTTTCAGTGTAGAACAGATTGTCATGCGGAAGCGGCATTTGACTTGCAGGAGTGCCTGGTTCTATAGGAAGGCTCAGAGTGGGGGGGAGGGGGGAGCAGTTGGTCAGACAAAGCTCATTTCGATCATATCCACTGGGATATGAACTCCATCTCCTAATAATCACCAGGGGAGAATCAGCCGGCGCCTTCAATGCACAGTGCTTATTTCCAGCCACTTTCTCATCTCCGTTTCAAAACGCCATCTCAATTGCTTTTGGAAGTGGATCTGTCAAAAGTGCATTCTGAGCGAGGATGGCAGGAAATTGGATCATTTGCAAGCCTTGGTTGGAAATACCTGTGTTGCCTTTTTGGCTTGCCTGGCGTATAAGCACAAATTTTTATACATCTTTATATAAATGATTAAAATTATGAAAATATACAACTTGTGATCTCTTCCACTGACCTTATACGTTGGACAAGGGAAGTCGTCGCAGTATCTGAAGAAAATCTCTAACTGTAGCCTGATAAAACATTGAAATATTCCTTTATTTTTGCCTGCTGAAATGCCACCAGTTCCAGTCGAAAACACCTTATTATAAACTCCCCTACATGTTCCCACATGGTGGTTAACTTATGTTTATTTCATGCAGCAATGCACAAATCTGTTGAATCACATTCACGGCATCTCTTTATTACTTGCTGGGAAGAAATGTGACATTCCGCTACCTTTCCAGACGTGGACCAATGCGTGGATGAGGTAACCAGCAGGGATATTTGTGTGTAAGCTTTCAAAACCTTTAATCAGCTTCTAGCTGAAGAAGGGGAATTATGGGGGGGGGGGGGGGGTCTCTTTCCTAACCAGCAATCTGCAGTGACACGTTATTCACATGGGGCCTTTTTAAAAATGAATTTATGCAGCCGGCGTTTAAATAATGCACCAATGGAATGGTCAATATGTAAAGCCTCTTTTACAAACTGCTACTAATCATTTCCATAGTGCTACTAGACGTTCGCAGCGCTGTACAAATTATAAGCAGATACTTTCTCTGTCCCTAGGGGGCTCACAATCTCTGTTTTTGTACCTGGGGCAATGGAAGGTCAAGGTGCCCTTTTCCAAAGGCCTACGGCAGTGTGGGCAATGGAGGGTCAAGGTGCCCTTTTCCAAAGGCCTACGGCAGTGTGGGCAATGGAGGGTCAAGGTGCCCTTTTCCAAAGGCCTACGGCAGTGTGGGCAATGGAGGGTCAAGGTGCCCTTTTCCAAAGGCCTACGGCAGTGTGGGCACTCTTATTGTACCACCTCTGGAGAAAAGGGAAATGAAAACCCGCACGAGTCCATTTTCTGCCTTACTGCCACCCGTTGACTTAGTGGTAAGGTCTCACGTGCTATCCAGGCAGTAAGCATGAAGGCGTGCCAACTGCCGTTTACCGCTGGGTAGGCACCATGTGGTAGGAAATAGAAAATTAGACCTTATTGTTTCTTTCTTTCCGAGATAGCTGTTAAGTGAATCACAGTTAACAAATATATATATTTGAATCTGGGATTGATTCCTATTTTGGATCCCGAGTGATTTATCTCTCTCTTTCGGGTTGATTATTTGAAACTGTTAATAATTTGGACATTTCAGTTTGTAAAATGGATGTTCATGGTGGATATTTCCAGCCCGTGGACGTCCACCTCACATGTATCGCTCCATGGTGCGACCGCACCTTGAGTATTGTGTTCAATTCTGGTCGCCGCATCTCAAGAAAGATATAGTAGAATTGGAAAAGGTGCAGCGAAGGGCGACTAAAATGATAGCGGGGATGGGACGACTTCCCTATGAAGAAAGACTAAGGAGGCTAGGGCTATTCAGCTTGGAGAAGAGACGGCTGAGGGGAGACATGATAGAGGTATATAAAATAATGAGTGGAGTGGAACAGGTGGATGTGAAGCGTCTGTTCATGCTTTCCAAAAATACTAGGACTAGGGGGCATGCGATTAAACTACAGTGTAGTAAATTTAAAACAAATCGGAGAAAATTTTTCTTCACCCAACGTGTAATTAAACTCTGGAATTCATTGCCGGAAAATGTGGTGAAGGCGGTTAGCTTAGCAGAGTTTAAAAAGGGGTTGGACGGTTTCCTAAAGGACAAGTCCATAAACCGCTACTAAACGGTCTTGGAAAAATCCAAAATCCCAGGAATAACATGTATAGAATGTTTGTACGTTTGGGAAGCTTGCCAGGTGCCCTTGGCCTGGATTGGCCGCTGTCGTGGACAGGATGCTGGGGTCGATAGACCTTTGGTCTTTTCCCAGTATGGCATTACTTATGTACTTATGTATTTTAGAACAGACTGTATACTTGGATAAATGCTAGATTTTATGGTGTAAATGTAGACACATAATGAGCCCAACTTCCAATAGCAACAACTTTCCCATCCAGCAAGTTGCAGTAACGTCCAAATTAATTTTTCATGGACCAGAAAGACATGCAAGTGAAGACATAACTGAAAACTCTCCTGGTACTAGAAGTGAATGGAAAACCATCTATGACCCCTAAAGACTCCCTGTGCTGTAATCTGGTGACCTTCCACACAGACAGGATGTAGACATCTGGTGACCTTCCACACCGACAGGATGTAGAAATCATATGTTCTTAGTTTTAGGGGTCCTTTTACCAAGCTGCAGTACAAAAGCCCTTTCGGTTGTGCGGGGGCTGTTTTGCCACGTGCCAGGGCCCTTTTCACCACAGCAGGTAATAAGCCCCTAAAAAGAGACATGACCATGCGGTAAGATTATTCTTACCATGTGCCCATGTGGGGGGGGGGGGCACTTACCACCACCCATTGAGATGGCGTTAAGGACTCCCACGGTAACCCAGCAATAACCCTGCAGCGCTGCACAATTACCGCCGGGTTAGCGCCTCACTGTAGTGCCGGAAACAGTGCACACTCACGCTCAAGGCGGAACCACCACCAGCGGCCGTGTTGGGCCGGAAGTAGTTCCGGGTTGCCACACGGCAACCCTTTAGTAAAAAGGCTCCTAAGAGTCTCTGAAATTCACTAGTGACAGGTCAGAGATGGGAGAAAGAGATTCCCTCGTTATGCAATTGTCATGTTTTCTTTTCCTTGGCAAAACTTCAGCAGGATGGCAGCAATGCAATGGATATATGGAGTCCGTCGCTTTCTGTGGAGCCCTGGCCCAAATAGTTTACTTTTTAAAACAGGTTATAGACTTGCTGTTATGTTCAGCAAATAGCTTTAGATGGAGGCAATGCTACACTTGAAAAATATGCTACCATAGTAACACATTAGGCAAGAGAAGAAACTGACCACTCCCCATGTACTGCTTCCAAACCCTGCCTCTTCCCTGTGTCCAGTGGCTTTCCTAGGGGGGCGGACAACCGGGGCGGCGCCCCGCCCCCCCCCCCCGGGTGCAGCGCAGACCCCCCCCCCCCCCGGGTACAGCACCCCCCTGATGCAGTGCGGACCCCCCCCCGGGTGCATGCCGCTGGGGGGGGGTGCCGCAGCCCGCGCCTGCTCAGAGTTCCCTGACTTCGCGCGTTCGTTGCAGCTTCCTCTGACCCGGAACAGGAAGTAACCTGTTCCAGGGCAGAGGGAGCTGCAGCGAACGCGCGAAGTCAGCAAACTCGGAGCAGGTGCGTGCCGCGGCACCCCCCAGCGGCGTGCACCCGGGGCGGACCGCCCCCACCGACCCCCCCCTTGGTACGCCACTGCCTGTGTCTGTTAGAAAAAAAAGACTAGCTTTCTTGACTGCGAAAGTTGTGATTGAATTCATGACAACAGCCCCAAGACAGAAGGTGTCTGATCTAATGAAACCTGGATGCATTAGCATGGTCCAAAGCGAACATCGTAATTAAGAGCATCCCTGAAGAAATATATCTTCACACATAGTGGAGGCAGTTTAAAGATGCCTGCTTAACCCAACAAAAATAAAAAAATCAAACCCGCTTCATATATGTCTCCAATCAACAAAAGTCTAATACACCTTCCTCTCACCCCGGTCTGCACATGGATGTGTAGGAGTGGCCTGAGTCCCACTGCAGCTCCTTGTGACCCCTGGGCAAGTCACTTAACCTCCATTGCCCCAGGTACAAATAAGTACCTGTATATACTATGTAAACTGCTTTGAATGTAGTTGCAAAAACCACAGAAAGGAGATATATCAAGTCCCATTTCCCTTTTCCTATTTGAGATTCTACATGGAATGTTGTTACTATTTGAGATTCTACGTGGAATGTTGCTAGTGGAGGAGTAGCCTAGTGGCTATTGCAACTGGGTTCAATTCCCACTCCAGCTCCTTGTGTTTCTGGGCAAGTCACTTAACCTCCATTGCCCCAGGTACAAATAAGCACCTGTATATACTATGTAAACTGCTTTGAATGTAGTTGCAAAAACCACAGAGAGGAGATATATCAAGTCCCATTTCCCTTTTCCTATTTGAGATTCTACATGGAATGTTGCTAGTGGAGGAGTAGCCTAGTGGTTACTGCAGTGGAACATGGAATGTTGCTACTATTTGAGATTCTATGTGGAATGTTGTTACTATTTGAGATTCTACATGAAATCTTGCTAGTGGAGGAGTAGCCTATTGGTTAGTGCAACTGGGTTCAATTCCCACTCCAGCTCCTTGTGTCTCTGGGCAAGTCACTTAACCTCCATTGCCCCAGGTACAAAATAAGTACCTGCATATAATGTGTAAACCGCTCTGATCGTAACCACAGAAAGGCAATACATTAAATCCCATCCTTCCCTTACATGTTTATGTTTAAGGTCGGTATATCAAGCACTTACTATACAGGATATCAGAGCAGTTTACAACCAACAGCTACATAGGGTAGAAAAAGAAAAAAGAAAAAGTGAGACAGTGAAGGAAAAGAACAGCCAAGACAAAGGCAGAACTATAAACTGGGAGGCCATCACCCCCCCCCCCCCCCCCCCCCCCATAGGCCAAGGTAAAAGTATCAGGCCTTGAGACCTGCTTTGAATCAAGACAGCAACTGCTCAGTCTGGAGATACTTAGGCAGGGAGAGCCATAGTGAGCTGTTAACTTATCTGTGGCATTAAGGGGCATTGCAGACCGCAGTGGTGGAGCAGCTGACAGAAATTAATGAGGAATTGCAGAAAAACATGAAGGAGCACAAATGGAGGCTTTAGCATTTCAGTTAATCAAGATGCCACCGACTAGGCAGTATCTGCGCTCAGTTCTCAGACCCTGACAAGTTCTCTCTCATTCCAGCTCAATCACCAGCACAAGAAGGGATAAATCATTGCTCTCTTTGGATTTCTTGTTTTCCTGGTTGTGTTCCTCAGGCTTTAAAGAGCTGCCAGTTCTGAACGTTAAGGCCCTTGTTTACAGTTAAGTGCTGTAGCTCTCGTTAGAAAAAACAAAACACAATTCCATTCTGCCCCTTCAGTGGCCAACGCTACAACCTGCGGGGGCCATTCAACAAGTGAGAGGTAATGTTGTCCCCCCCCCCCCCCCATAGGAGCCGCCTCTGTGGGTGCTGAGCACCCCCTATATCGAGAACATTTCTTGCGTGTGTCCAGGGAGGGGGTTTTCCACTGGGCTTAGCACCCCCAATAATTTTGAAAAGTTGGCTCCTACGTTGCCCCATATGGGTTGGCTTGAATGACTTCATTTGTCAGTCAAGAGGGAAGTGGACTGAGTAATAAATTCCTTGTGTCCTGAAGCATAGAGAAGAGCGAATGGAGAACAGGGGACCCATCCTCAGGACACTTATTTCAAAAATAAACAGTCTTACATCACACAGCAGAACATCGACCACAGACAGGGCTAGATATAAGAGCCTAGGACTATCTTACCTTAGCTGGGTTTAGACAAATTTCCTGGAGAAAGATATCCAAAACCCATTGTTGAGCCAGTAGTGATTCAAGGATCATTTGTTCCCTGCTCTGGGTCAATGTGTATTGTGAATGTTCAAATTCCCCAGATGACAAGCTTTAAAACTAAAACACACTCACATACACCCTCTTTAATATAGCTATGCAACGCGATATTAAATTGTTGGTTAATGTTTTCACTTACTTCAATTTTAAGCTGCAATATACCCTCCTGGAAACTTTTAAAGAGATTATCATTTATACAGGATTAACTGTTAGGCTTTGGGTCTTACTTTTTTTAAAAAAAGCTTTTTTTTCCTTTACTAAATCAAAGTAAATCATTTGAAAAACTGAAGGGGAGGGGTGGGTGTGGATTGATTTAGAGTTCTCCCACTTTGCATCAACCACAAAAGTCAACTATACTTAAAGCTTAAGGGTCCTGCCATTTTATAGTAGGTTGTGCTCCCGTTTCCTTCTTCACCTTTGCAAAAAAATTCCACCTCTTCTGACGAGAGTGAGAATTCGTATAAAATCAGTAGCATTGACCACCACAATACAAGCTTTGCTGAAGTAAAACTAATCACAGACATTCCATACAGGCTTCACAACCCTCTCCTGAGGCACACCTACTCAGTCTGGTTTTCAGGATTGGCACAATAAATATGCACGATTCATTTGCATATATTAGAGATCCATTAAATCTCATGCATATTCATTGTGGTAATCCTGAAAACCAGGCTGGGTAAGTGTGCCTCAGGAGAAGCTTGAAAAGTGATGCCGTACAATAGGTATTGCAGAGTACTAGTGAAATCCACGATAAACCATATAAAATATTTAAGGGCCGATATTCAGACGGCAGGAGTTAGCCCGGCTAACTACCGCAGTCACTGCTAAATTCAGATATTCAATGCCGGGCCATTTCCGGTGACTGGCATTGAATATCTGGTTTATTTTTGGCTGGTTAGAAAATAACTGGCTAGTCGATATTCAGACTTAGGTGGTTATGTTCAAACCGGCCAAAGATATCCCACACATTCACGTGGCCAAATATAGCCATTAAATGGGGCTGAAAATCAGCAGATAGCCGGTTATGTTGGCCGAAATAACCGGTTATCTGTTAGCCGCTAACTGGTGATATTCAACGGGGGATAGCTGGCTATCGCCGGATAGACGATTAGATCCTGGCCAATTAAATGCTTTTGACTAATCGGGGGTGAAGATATAGGACCTTTGAACTGTGAACTGTTACTATCCCCCACCCCCTTTCACCGGAGGAAAGGAGAAACAGGGGTGATATGATACAGACGTTCAAATATTTGAAAGGTATTAATCCGCAAATGAACCTTTTCTGGAGATGGGAGGGCGGTAGAACGAGAGGACATGATATGAGAGTGAAGGGGGGCAGACTCAAGAAAAATGTCAGGAAGTATTTTTTCACGGAGAGAGTGGTGGATACTTGAAATGCCCTCCCCGCGGGAGGTGGTGGAGATGAAAACGGTAACGGAATTCAAGCACACGTGGGATAAACATAAAGGAATCCTGTTCAGAAGGAATGGGTCCTCAGGAGCTTAGCCGAGACTGGGAGGCGGGGCTGGTGTTTGGGTGGTGGGGCTAGTTCTGGGCAAGACTTCTACGGTCTGTGTCCTGAAAATGGCAGATACAAATCAAGGTAAGGTATACACAAGAAGTAGCACATACGAGTTTATCTTGTTGGGCAGACTAGATGGACCGTGCAGGTCTTTTTCTGCCGTCATCTACTATGTTACTATGTATGTAACATAGTCAGACAACCAAATACCTAGATGAGATTGAACTATTTATACCAGTGTAACTGCATTACTTCTCCACTAACTTGATGAAAGAGAGTAACTCTCAAAAGATTTAAAAAAAATTATATCATCTTTGACAAACTTAAGAGTAAGCAACCAAGTCATATGTGATGCATTATTTGCTAAATTAGTCCACTTGGAATGTATGACCACAATTCTCTTTAGAAAAAAAAAACGGAGACTGCCGATTTCCATTCCTTTAAGCTTTCCTTATGATTTTGAAATGAACAAAACTAGCAGCGTGAATTTTTCAAGAATCCCCCCAATCGCCTGTGATCACAGTACTTGCTGTAAAACAGAGCACAACCTAAACATGTTTAGATTCTCTTTAAATACCTTGACCCTTTGAATTATGGATTTTCTAAGGGCTGAATCTCTCCCACTATAAATTTTCTGGATGGGAACATCTGGAAGAAGTTGGAAAGCAGTGGGCAAAACTGAAACAAAAAGCTATTAAAAAGGGCAGCAAACCTTTTTGTAAGGAAAGCAAATAAAAGTAAGCGAAGAGGCCACTTTGGTTCTCAAAAGCAGTAGCTGAAAAGGTAAGGAAAAAGTGGTTGACCTTTATAAAACGACAAGAGATTGCAGAAAGAGGAAGACAGGTGACAATATCTGGAAAAGCTAAGAGAATCCGGTATAGTCAGGAAAGCAAAGATGGAAATGGAATTTTAAAAATAGCCCATACGGTACAATGGGGAGACAAGACATATTTTTAAATATATTTGCAATAGGAGGAAGTGTAAAAGTGCCATTGTGAGTCTAAAGGTGAAGGGGAATAATAGATAGAAGCTGATAAAAGATAATGCACTCAGTCTGCCGCCCCTCACTACCTCTCTACCCTCATCTCCCCTTACGTTCCCACCCGAAACCTCCGTTCACAGGACAAATCCCTCCTCTCAGTACCCTTCTCCACCACCGCCAACTCCAGGCTCCGCTCCTTCTGCCTCGCCTCACCCTATGCTTGGAACAACCTTCCCGAGCCCTTACACCAAGCCCCCTCCCTGCCCATCTTCAAGTCTTTCTTTGCTTAAAGCCCACCTCTTCAATGCTGCGTTCGGCACCTAACTCTTACCGTTCAGTAATCCAGACTGCCCCAATTTGACTGCCCCTTTCGGACTGACTGTTCACTTGTCTTTTAGATTGTAATCTCCTTGAGCAGGGACTGTCCCTCTATGTTAAATTGTACAGCGCTGCGTAACCCTAGTAGCGCTTTAGAAATGTTAAGTAGTAGTAGTAGTATAAGGCGGAATTGCTTAATAAATATTTCTGTTCATCTCTGAAGGGCTTACATTTTCTCCATCGTGTGTTCTCTGTTTGAGGAGTTGAAGAATCAGCACCATGGACAGATCACACCCTGGCATCATGGCATGCTAATACACCTTAGAGCAGAGTTTCCCCAAACGGTGGATCGGGATCCCAAATGGGATTACAGAAGCCACATTTAGGGGTCACGACCTTGGTGTGCTCTTCATACGTGCATCATTATTCTGCACCTTTAGAGGGTCACACAATTTTATTTTGCCACAATCATGGGTTATGGCCACAAAAAGATTTAAAACACTTCCCTAGAGTAATTTTCACTGTACATATATCAATGATATGCTTTGATGTCCCCATGCATACCTCCTACCCACCCCCATCCTCCCACCCTGTCAGACTGTCATAGTAATGCTTGAATGTTTTCACTTATATACACTGTCAGCTAGCACATTTGCTTATTTCCGATCTGACGAAGAAGGGCGACCTTCGAAAGCTAATCAAGAAATGTACTAAGTTATGTCCAATAAAAAAAGGTATCATCTTATTTTCTTTTCCATGTTTTATTTTGTTTGATTTCTATTGATAACCTTAAGAGTGGACTAACACGGCTACCACACTCCTCCACTGTACATATAGAAACCCCTAACAAAAAATATCCAGTTCCTGGCTTTTCTTCTTTCTGTACACACACTCACTAATGTGAGTTACGTCAGCTTTTTTGCAGTGCTCTTGTACTTTACCAAACTGGTATGATATAAGCCAGTTTTCACAGCTAAATAGTAGAATTTTGCCTGCAAACCTTATTACGTCTAATAAAGCATTACAGAGGATTGAAAGAACAAACCTATTACTTTGTAAAAGAAAGCCCTAGCAGGAAACCACAAATGACTTTTATGTCCTGGAAATTTTTCTATTATGCTAAGAGGTGTACATAAGAGATCATTTATTTAATGGATTTTGGATTTGGCTCACACATTTTTCATTGGTAACATAAGGACTGTTAACTTTCAGGTACACCTTCTTTCGACTTTGTAACTATTTATTTTCCGAAGGCAGTCATGACAGCCCAGAAGAGTCAGGGGTAGCAGTAGCAAAAGCAGGAGAGGCTTTGGATTAATTTGAAGAAAATCCTTACCTCACATTAATGGCAGGCAGGAGTTCGAGGCTTCTGGCAGTGCCCTTTGCTGCATAACACATGAGACAAGCACATTGCCTGTCCTATTCTGAATCCAGCCTTGCAACATGATATTTATATATTCGATTATAAACCCTGGTAACAGGACTTGACTTATCGGTGGATCTCTTGATGTCATTTTTCACTCTCAGCTATGAAATTTCAGATCCGCCTGTTCAATTCATCAATGTATTAAATTGCACAAGTAAATGTGATGTTGCTCTTGAAATTCAAGCAACTCACAAAATGGTAACGATATCACAAATTCACCTTGTCCCTTAGCTACTAAGCTTCTCATCTGTTTGCTAGATTTTTTTTAACCACTTCGGTCCATGGAAAATAGGAGCAGTTAAGTGCTCGAGACCTATGTTCCTAGAAATAGTCACATTCGTTATTCAGACAGAAGTAACTCATCAAACCCAAACCCATTTCCTGAATTGAGTTCCACAGATTTTTATTTTGAAGAGCTCATAAAATGATGAAGTGAAACATTTTAAATCCATACGTGTTCCTCACTGCACAAAAGGATTTTTATTTTGAAAAAGCAGCAGAATAACATATCCCCCACATGCTTATACAAAATAGTTTTTAAACTCCATATAAAATTTTGTGAATTTATATTTTCAAGAGCTCTTTTCTTTTGGAAGCCCATTTCATTTATTTATTTATTTGTTGCATTTGTATCCCGCATTTTCCCACCAATTAGCAGGCTCAATGTGGCTTACATTATGCCGTAATGGCAATCCCCATTTCTGGACAGAGAAATACAAGTGGTATTGCATTAAGGTGCATAAATGGTAAAGTAGAATACACAGAGGGGCATAATGGAACAGAAACGCCTATCTCCATGGGCGTTTATCTCCGAGAACGGGTCCGTGAAGGGGCGGGGCGGATCGTATTTTTTAAAAGAAAAAGACGCCCATGTTTTATTCGTCAAGGTGTGAGCTGGGCGTTTTTGCTTTTCAGCGATAATGGAATATGAAATCGCCCAGCTCAAAAACGAATAAATCCAAGGCATTTGTTCGTGGGAGGGGCCAGGATTCATAGTGCACTGGTCCCCCTCACATGCCAGGACACCAACCGGGCACCCTAGGGGGCACTTTTACAAAAACCAAATAAAAGGTAAAAGAGCTCCCAGGTGCATAGCACCCTTCCCTTGGGTGTTGAGCCCCCCAAATCCCCCTCAAAACCCACTGCCCACAAGTCTACATCATTACTATAGCCCTAAGAGGTGAAGGGGGGCACCTACATGTGGGTACAGTGGGTTTGGGGGGGTTGGACGACTAGTAGCATTAAGCAGCACAATTGTAACAGGTAGGGGGGGGGATGGGCCTGGGTCCACCTGCCTGACGTCCACTGCACCCCCTAACAACTGCTCCAGGGACCTGCATACTGCTGCTTGGGAGGAGGGTATGACATTTGAGGGTGAAAGTAAAAAGTTGTGAAACATCATTTGTTGTGGTGGGAGGGGGTTAGTGACCACTGGGGGAGTCAGGGGAGGTCATCCCCGACTCCCTCTGGGGGTCATCTGGTCATTTAGGGCACTTTTGGGGGCCTTATTCATCAAAAAACAGGGTCCAGGAAAAGTGTCCTAAATTCTAGCTCAAAACTGTTCCATTATCGGCGAAGGGCACCCATCTCTGTTCGCCCGATAACCACGCCCCAGTTCCGCCTTCGACACGCCTTCGATACGCCCCCGTCAACTTTGTCCGCATCCGCGACGGAGTGCAGTTGAAAGCGTCCAAAGTTCGGCTTTCGATTATACCGCTTTATTTGTTTTTGTGAGAAGAACGCCCATCTCCCGATTTAGGTCGGAACTTGGGCGTTATTCTCGTTCGATTATAAGCTGGACAGTGATATTTTTTTTTGTTACATTTGTACCCTGCGCTTTCCCACTCATGGCAGGCTCAATGTGGCTTACATGGGCAATGGAGGGTTAAGTGACTTGCCCAGAGTCACAAGGAGCTGCCTGTGCCTGAAGTGGGAATTGAACTCAGTTCCTCAGGACCAAAGTCCACCACCCTAACCACTAGGCCACTCCTCCATTGAAGATTCTAAATGATAGAGTGAATTATAGAAGACAATCAACTATAGAAAGTTCATTTCCGGTACGTGAAATAAAGTGGTAGTGCGTATTGCATAGCTTTCATTAGTAGCGCGTAGGTTATCAGTCTAGTGTGAAGATTTAGGCCTATGGAGCCACTTCTAGCCTCAGCCCTCATCCTTCTTTCCCAACAGAGCTAGAAATAACTATATTTATTATTTTTTTTTTTTGGTGGTATTCCTTTTGATGATTCTGTTAAAGAAACACCCTGCTTCTTTAATTTGGGGTTTTGTGGTGGTGATATTAGAGGAGGGGGAATGAGGGAATTCATTAGCCAAAACAGATTCTGATTGGAAGGGAACCTGTGTCTCCATGAGCGATGCCTCAATGTATATTAAACTTTGGCTTAGCTGCTCAGTTTATTCCACTTTTATCTAAATCAAGATCCACTATGCAATTACAACCCTCTGACTGAGAAGCACCACTAATGTCATCCAATAGGTGTCGCTGTTGTGCAGTGGTCCGAGTTCCTGTCCTGGGGGGGGGGGGGGGGGGGGGGGGGATCTGAGATTGCCTCAGCCATCTCAAGGAAGAATCAGGTCCAAGGATCAGACCCAGGTTTTTCCACATTGCAGTACCTGGCAGGACCTAGGGGGTTTCAAGCTAGCTTTCTCTCTGTGGCTATGATAATAAAACACTGACTATGGAATGAGTAAAACAAAGTAGATTATTGTCAACATGATCTAGGACTAGTATCCATTTGGCATACAAATATATATAGAACCCCCCCCCCCCCTCATAAAAATCATCCAAAGTTGTTCACAACACTATGACAATACTAAAATGTAAAACCTCGCAGATCACTTATTCCCCCATATGACATTTTTGCTACCATGATAACGTCTTTCTGTGGGTTCCTCAGAAGCCTCACGGTTAGCCAGTTGGGGATAGGTAGATGATTGCATAAACTCAGATTGCAAGTCCAGTATGGACAGAGAAATGTATGTGAAAACAATATGAAAACCACTTTAGTCGTACCACAGAAAGGCAGTATATCGAATCCATTACCCCTTTTATAAAGTATGGAACAAGGTGCCGCCTTTCCCTCTTTTCTCGAAGATTCCCCGTCTCTACGATAACTATTTGCTTCTCTTCCTGCCTCTTTCCTCCCCTTCCCATAAAGCAGATGCTTTCATTTCCATCATCTCTCAACACTTTTCTTATCCAAACTTGAACATCCAATGGAGGGGCGTAGCCAGACTACAGATTTTGGGTGGGCCCAGGCAAGAAGTGGGTGGGCATCTAAAAAGTCTCTCAGTAGGTGGGGAAACGATTCTTTCCACCTTTTCAGTCTGCAGCAGGCATGGTATCATGGAGAGTACTGTTTTCATTACCATCAAGGGGAAAAGTCTTCAGCTGGCTGAGCTTGGGATCCCCACCAGCTACCACCAAACGTGTGCTACTGTTGGGTGGGCCTGAGCCCTAAGTGGGTGGGCCCTGGCCCATCTATGGCTACGCCACTGATCCAATGAGTAAGAGTCAGTTTCCTATCAGTATAGATTGTTGTAATGAAGAAATCACTTGTAAGGAAGTCACCGCATCACAGCCAATTAGTCAAGAGCTTAGTCAAGATCAGGAGGCGGGGATAGTGCTGGGCAGACTTATACGGTCTGTGCCAGAGCCGGTGGTAGGAAGCGGGACTGGTGGTTGGAAGGCGGGGTAGTGCTGGGCAGACTTGTATGGTCTGTGCCAGAGCCGGTGGTAGGAAGCGGGACTGGTGGTTAGAAGGCGGGGGTAGTGCTGGGCAGACTTGTACGGGTCTGTGCCCTGAAAAAGACAGGTACAAGTCAAGGTAAGGTATACACAAAAAAGTGGCACATTTCTTGGGCAGACTGGATGGACCGTGCAGGTCTTTTTCTGCCGTCATCTACTATGTTACTATGAGCACATGAGAAGAAAAGCCCCTATTATCCAGAAGTGGCCAGAACCTCCTCATCCTGTCCTTCTAGCCCTGAGAAAGTTTAAATAAGTGAAAACAGCTTTGTGCATGTCATTTTTGCAGGGGGGGGGGGAAATGCTTATGCTGTCTGTTGTCATCATCATCATTTTGTGACTACACACACTAGAGTTAATTGCTCTCATGTGACATGGAGACCATCCTGCTCTAGAAGACTTTCGCGATGATGGGACTTTACATGGTCATGCTCCAAATATCCTGTGATAGTATTAAAATGTTTTAATTGCAAGATGGAGTCCAGTCTAAGAGGCTTTTACTGTATCCCTCCAGTGGCATTGCATATGATGAACAGATATCCCAACCACCTTCCCAGCATAATGGCTTCGAAGCCCCTTGGCTCATTATTCCAGATAACACATTGTCCTCTCTTCTAGGTCTGGTGTGCACTAGCCTGAGTTATCTAAATTGCCGGCTATTAGTTAAGCTTTCCGAAACTGCTCCTCGAGGATCTCCAAGGTGTTCATTCAGCATGGAACTCATTTCATAGCTCATCCGATCTGTGAATGAGCTGTAACAGACTTCCCGATTTCTTTGCTTATCAGTGCGCTGGTGCAGACCATACGGCATCGGCTCTATTAAAAGTAATGGAGCGAGACCACCTGCACTATCATTTTCAATTCCTTGTGCCTCCGTGCACCTCTTCCCAGCTCTAAGAGATTCTTTGGGAGACTGCCAGCTGTTGTACTGAAAAAGCATGGTGCCACCCTTTCTGCTCTCTCGTTTAGGGCAGCGTCTGGTTCAATCTATCCCCAGAAGTTTCCAAAGAATAAGGACAATCACCATGCAACCAGGTACCCGAGAGGAGCTCAAGGATGAATCCACAAACTACTACTACTACTTATCATTTCTAAAGTGCTACAAGGCATACGCAGCGCTGTACACCACACACAAAATAAGACAGTCCCTGCTCAAGAGCTTACAATCTAGATAAGACAGGCAGACAGACAGAACAATTAAGGGTAAGGGAATAAAGAGCTGAGAATAAAAGGACAGGGCAAGCGAACAGTGGTTAGGAGTCAAAAGCTGTGGTAAAGAGGTGGGCTTTAAGTTTGGACTTGAAAACGGCCAAAGAGGGGGCTAGACGTACAGGCTCGGGAACTATATTCCAGGCTTGAGGTGCAGCGAGATAAAAGGAACGGAGTCTGAAATTAGCAGTAGAGGAGAAGGGGACGGATAAGAGAGATTTATCAAAAGAACGGAGTACCCGAGGGGAGGGCGTACACAAACAGAACGTAGGGATCACATTTGTGGTTTACTTTGGGGGGGGGGGGGGGTCATTATACAAGCCTTTCAAAAAGGCGCACAAACAACTTTTTGTATAATTAAGGCAACCTGTTAGTAAACTACCCTCCTAAAAGATCAAACACCACTTTTTGTTAAACATAGGACTGCTAATGTTAGTCTTGTAGCTCAACAGAATTTGAAACCTTCTGAAACAGCCACCTTCGGAAACAACCCGGCCAAGTTCAGAAAAGTTGTTTGCCCTATTGCGTGGTCAAATTATTTGGTGGACTGCACAATACAACACCTAAGCATCCTAAATTACATCTCAGCACTGTCATGGTTCCAATGTGTACTAAGACAGGAGGTCAAATGCACATCTAATAGCGAAAAGGCAAAGAAATCTATCTGCGGTAACATGATAAAGCACAGCCACACAGTGGGTTAAGGTGACCAAAAATATGATTTATTAAAAAAGGTGCCAGGTAGTGTCCTTTGCGTTCGAGACTGATCGAAATAACATATTGAGACTTTACTTCAAATCTAAGGCAGCCCAGTTTTATGGATCGAAAATACAGATTTTCCCAGACGTCAGTAAGTCTACACAGAAAAAAAAGGGGAGAATTTTTGGGGCTTAGGCCTCGAACTCTCTCCTTGGGAGGAACATTTAAATTAAAATTTGCATGTAGATACCTTGTGTCATTTAGCAATGCTCATTATGTATTTTTTGATCCAGAAAAGCTGAAGCTCCTTCTAACAGGTAAGGAAAGTAGGGACGTTCAAGCCTACTGGTGACACCAGTAGGGAGCTGAAACCGCTGGTAAAGCCTGGGATTCCATCCTCCTTATGTTGTTATAAGAGTTTACTCTATTCTTTCCTAGTGATTATTACTTTGTATCTTGATCGTATTCATTTGTGGTCTAAGTATATAAGACATTTTCTGTAAATCCACGAAAATGTAATGGATGAAGTATTTTTTCTTTCCTTTGGATGTATTGCCTGATTGCCGACATTTATTGTATACTAGTAAAAAAAAGGCCCGTTTCTGGAACGAATGAAACGGGCGCTAGCAAGGTTTTCCTGGGAGTGTGTATGTTTGAGAGAGAGAGAGCCAGAGTGAATGTGCGGGTGTGTGACAGAGTGAGATTGTCTGTGTGACAGTGTGTGTGTGAGAATGAGAGTGTGTGACAGGGCCCCCTCCCCTGTTCCTAATGCCCCTCACCCCGTTTCCTCCCCTCCTTTTCCTCCTCCTTCCCACACTTTGGGTTCCTTAAGGCTTTCAAAAGTCTATGTACCCCCGTGGCCCTAACGCCCAGTATCCGGATACCCCACCGCTTTCCTCCTCACCCCTCCCCCAAGATGTAATACTTTCACGTCCTTCATTTTTTTTAAAAGTGTCCTATCTACCCTGTGTACAAATGCCCGGCATTCAGATTGTGTTCCTGTCGTAAATTTTCATTTCTTTCATTCATTCAGAACTTGGCCCCCCCCCCCCCCCCCTCCCCTGAACACTTTTGGTTCCTTCAGTCTTTTAAAACTCTCCTATGTACCCTGTGTGCTAATGGCCAGCATTGAGATTGTTTTCCTGTCCCAAATTTGCATGTCTTTCAGTCATTCACAACTCCCCCCCCCCTTCTCCAGTTTAACACTTTCGTTTCCTTCAGTCTTTTAAAACTCTCCTATCTACCCTGTGTCCTAATGGCCAGCATTCAGATTGTTTTCCTTTCCCAAATGTTCATGTCTTTCAGTCGTTCAGAACTCCCCCCCTCCCCCCATTTAACACTTTCGTTTCCTTCAGTCTTTTAAAACTCTCCTATCTACCCTGTGTCCTAATGGCCAGCACTCAGATTGTTTTCCTTTCCCAAATGTTCATGTCTTTCAGTCGTTCAGAACTCCCCCCCTCCCCCCATTTAACACTTTCGGTTCCTTCAGTCTTTTAAAACTCTCCTATCTACCCTGTGTCCTAATGGCCAGCATTCAGATTGTTTTCCTTTCCCAAATGTTCATGTCTTTCAGTCATTCAGAACTCCCCCCCTCCCCCCATTTAACACTTTCGTTTCCTTCAGTCTTTTAAAACTCTCCTATCTACCCTGTGTCCTAATGGCCAGCACTCAGATTGTTTTCCTTTCCCAAATGTTCATGTCTTTCAGTCGTTCAGAACTCCCCCCCTCCCCCATTTAACACTTTCGGTTCCTTCAGTCTTTTAAAACTCTCCTATCAACCCTGTGTCCTAATGGCCAGCACTCAGATTGTTTTGCTTTGCCAAATTGTCTGTCATTGATGTCACTGAGGTCAGTGCGTGCCTGCCTAGCAGACCACTTCCGGCAGGCACGGTCCCAGGCACATCCTGTTGGAGGTGAGAATTATTATATAGGATGAATGTATCATATTGAAATTCAATAAAAAAATAAATAAATAAATAAAAAAGGTGCCAGGTAAGGGGTCCTGTTTGGCTCACAGGAAGGGGGATTCAGTAAACATCAAAAGCTAATTCTAGGAAATAGGAATCTCCTCTCGTAGTCTGGTCCTGCAGGGCCACTGCCTGTACTACTTAGTGAATAACATTCACCTGCCAGCCTGCAGCCAGTTCAAAAATACAGTTCTCCGAATTCCCCAGTTGAATTTGGCTTAACCCACTGTTGCAGCTGCATTTCACACATATGTGGTGGAGGAATATGCATTGAGGCTTGGCTGCGTCCCTCTGGGCCTCCTCAACCTACATGTGCCCCAAGACTTTATACTCCCTGGACTACGCCCCTCCCCTATCACTTCCCCTTTAGGCTGGAATGTGAGGTTTAAGGCAGTTATGCCACTGTGAGGGAGTGTCATTAAGGGGGAGTGGCAGCTTTCTATATAGACTCCCTCACAGCATCATTAAATTTTGCTGTCCTGACCTTTCAACTTCAGTATAGTATATGCATGAGATGAAAGAGTGGGGAGGGGAGAGAGGAAAGAACAAATTAATTTGGTCAGAGTCATTTATTTTTAACATGAATTGCACCTCCTCTTCTGTGCCCGAGATATCTGGAAGAATCTGGAACAGGTTTTAAAGCAGAATTTACTAGACTGGGAATAAAGCACCCTAAAGGTATTAATCCGCAAACAAACCTTTTCTGGAGACGGGAAGGCGGTAGAACTAGAGGACACGAATTGAGGTTGAAGGGGGGGCAGACTCAGGAGTAATGTCAGGAAATATCTTTTCACGGAGAGGGTGGTAGATACGTGGAATGCCCTCCCGTGGGAGATGGTGGAGATGAAAACGGTAACGGAATTCAAACATGCGTGGGATAAACACAAAGGAATCCTGTTTAGAAGGAATGGATCCACGGAATCTTAGCGGAGATTGGGTTGCGACGCTGGTAACTGGGAAGCAAAACTGGTGCTGGGCAGACTTCTACGGTCTACGCCCTGAGAATGGCAATGACAAATCAATTTGGGTATATATAAAGTATTGCATATCAAGTAAAATGAGTTTATCTTGTTGGGCAGACTGGATGGACCGTACAGGTCTTTATCTGCCATCACTTTTTTTTTTGTTACATTTGTACCCCGCGCTTTCCCACTCATGGCAGGCTCAATGCAGCTTACATGGGGCAATGGAGGGTTAAGTGACTTGAGAGTCTGACATGGGAATCGATCAGTTCCTCAGGACCAAAGTCCACCACCCTAACCACTAGGCCACTCCTCCACTGTTGCTACTATTTGAGATTCTACATGGAATGTTGCTATTCCACTAGCAATATTCCATGTAGAAGTCGGCCCTTGCAGATCACCAATGTGGCCGCACAGGCTTCTACATGGAATGTTGCTAGTGGAATAGCAACATTCCATGTAGAATGTCGAATAGTAGCAACATTCCATGTAGAATCTCCAATAGTATCTATTTTATTTTTGTTACATTTGTACCCTGCGCTTTCCCACTCATGGCAGGCTCAATGCGGCTTACATATTGTATACAGGTACTTATTTGTACCTGGGGCAATGGAGGGTTAAGTGACTTGCCCAGAGTCACAAGGAGCTGCCTGTGCCTGAAGTGAGAATCGAACTCAGTTCCTCAGTTCCCCAGGACCAAAGTCCACCACCCTAACCACTAGGCCACTCCTAGTTACTATGTAATCCCTAGATAAACTAATGGAAATAAAAAAAAAAAAAATCACCAAAAGACAAACCAAAACACAAGTTTCTTTTCTATTCTTATAACTAAAGAGCAAGACAACAAGCCACTGAAAACCTGAACAGCAGCGAGCGATATAAGGTCACGCAGTTGTGTCTGAATTTGGTCACAATACATTTAATTGCCACGAATTACCCACTAATGCAGGGAAAAAGAATGCACTTTAGGCTGTGTTTCATAGTAGCTGAACAGATGAATTGTTGAGACAAACAATGGGAACGAGATCATTAAAATATGGAGGGAAAATAGCATATAAAAAAAAAAGCAACAATAAAATGTGAAGTTTAATAATTGAGTTCTCAGTCAGAGGCGTCACTCAGCTAATGCTCTTTCAAATATGAAGCTTTGGAGTCTCAGTTTGTTAAGGGAGATAAACGCTGTGCGAGAACTGAACCCAGAAGAGCCCAGGAAAAGAAAAAGGATTCCATACTTAAGAGATTGTTATGCTAATCTGCATGACAATGGTCACAAGGGGCTGTTAAAGCCTAAAAGGGGAGAGAGAGCAGAAAATTATACCTGCTGGTGTTGGCCTGGAAAAAAAGGAACTTTTAGTTTTCAAACTAACGAGTAGATAAAAGATAGTCACCCAAATGCTTGGTGAGTATTTGCAAAGAGTGCACACTCTTAATGACATTGTCCTCAAATTGAAACCAAAGCAAAAAAAAAAAAAACAAGTTCGCAAACTCGGGGAACAAACTTAATTTTTTATGCACTGCCCATCCTATATAATAATTCTCACCTCCAACGTTCTGGCTTGCTGCCTGGGACCGTGGCTCATTCCGAGTTGGTAAGGACAGCTCCGTAGATCAGGCTGACATCACCATAGCCATTATGATGTCAACTTCAGAACCCGGGGGGGGAAAAAAAAAAAAACATGCCTCACAGCTGATCCATGTCCAGAGGAGGGTCGCTGGACATGGGTGGCTGGAGGTGGGGCAGGGGAGAGAGGAGGGTCGCTGGACATGGGTGGCTGGAGGTGGGGCAGGGGAGAGAGGAGGGTCGCTGGACATGGGTGGCTGCAAGGGAGCCGAGGAAAACCTTGCTAGCGCCCGTTTCATTTGTGTCAGAAACGGGCCTTTCTTACTAGTCCCAAATAATATGATTCTGAAGGACGAAAAGCTGTTTTCTCTTGGGAAAAGCCACCTCCCTCCCCTCCCCCCCCCCCGAATGGGAAGGACTCATAAATCGTCTCCGACTGCATCAGAGTATCTAAAATGACCTTTATCCTTTCTTTTATAAGAAACGGTTTGCCAAAGCTATTGAAAAACACGCTGAATCGGGTCAAGTGAAATATACGGTGGAGACCAGTAATCACTAGTCTCCACCGTACATTATGGGAACAAGCTGATAAGCTAAGCAGTGTTCTTAAAAACGTTTGACTTATGCATAACGGGAACAATTGACTGTGTATAACAGAAAGAAACTAAGATCAAGAATGATTGTGAAAATAGTAAAATTTAGAAAAAAATATAAGTTTAAAATTCTGATGGGATTGATGAGGATTGCGGTACCACCTCTATAAGTATGCTTGGCTCATGAAGAAATGGTTAGCCAATTAGGAGGTGGACACGTTGACCTGACGGATCCTATTATGATATTCTGATCACCTGGACCTGATAATATAGAAGTTGAGCGATTGAAAGCTCCCTTCAGTACTTCAAGTTATACGGGTGCCTTAGGAATATATAGGCATCTCTAGCATTTAGTACATGCTTACTTTTAATGTGCACTAAAAAAAGCTAGTGCACCTTTGTAAAAGGGTCCCTCACGTAATTACTGTTTATAGGCAGTATATCAAACTTAAAATTATTCCCTAAATGGCCAATATGAATCGAAAATCATTTTGATAAAGATACCTGACCACAAGAAGGAATTACCAAGGACCATGAAGAGCAAATTTGTCTCTCTTACTCTTGACCCCTCCAGAAGAGGGTTGAGATAAAGATGTGGTCATGGCAGTTAGCACAGCTGGATTAAAACGCGGTTCGACAAGTTCCTGGAGGAAACTTCCAGGAATCATGGCTGTATAGGCTTGGGATTTTATCTCTCTCTCTCTTTATATATATATATATATATATATATATATATATATATATATATATATATATATATAAAAGGCAACACCAACGTTCTATGAAGCCTCCAGCCGGAAGTGTGAAGGGGGTGAGATATCCGGTTTCCCTATGAGTGTCTGCCCCGCCCTCTCTGTAACACAATCAGTGAAGGAAAACAGCAGAGCACGAAATCAAATCGCTGGCTCTGTAACAGTGAAGGACTCAGAGGGGGGAGGGGAGAGAGGCCAGAGGGCAGGGACACACACACTCCCACATGCACACAGAAGAAAACATTGCTAGCCCCCGTTTCATTTGCATCAGAAACGGGGCTTTTTTACTAGTATATATATATATAACACACATATATACATAAAGAAAGAATGTATTTATTCCTTCAGATCCTTCTGGGTTCTAGACTTGGTGGACATTTGGTGTCACTCAATATGACACATCTTATACTCTTATGACCTTGTAGAAGGAAGTTTGCACAAGCCACTAATCATGCATTAAATGGAAGACATCAGTCCAGCACCTTTTAACAAATCAAAATTTTAAACACATCCAACTTCATTGAGATTTATGCAACTCTCATCTGTCTCTGATGAGAGCAACAGCATCGGCAAAGTAAGCCAAGTCACCCAGAGCATCTTTAATTGAAATCAAGCACATTCATTCTCTACCTACCATTTTTTTATTAACATTATATCTGTAGATAATTAAATCCCTTTGTTTCCATGAAGCACATTGACCAGCGATAAAAGAAAAAGTAATTTTTGAACTCATGAAAAGGGAATAAAACATTTATATTAATCAAGGGTTTAGAGAGTCAGCAATTATCAATTCTATGTGAAACTTGGTTTTGATAAGTTAACTCATGAATCAAATGCACAGAGATATTGCTTTCTCAGAAGCCTCCCCACTGAAGAAAATTCCAAAAGGTGTGCATTAAAACATTTAAACCCCTGTTTACTAAGCTGCACTAGGGGCTGTCAGTGCGGTAATGCCGACACAGCCCATTCACTTTGAATGGGGTGTTAATATCAAAAGGATTAATCACTTCACTCTGGGGGAGGGGGAGGAAGAGCCAAGGAGCTGGTTCCTGAAGCTGTCCGGGGGGTGCCACAGCAAGATAAACACGAGTCAAGCAAACCATGATGTGGCATCCCCTGGACAGCTTCAGGAACCATGATACCAGCTGTGGGAGCCTAAAATAATAGTCAAGTAAATTTGAAATCATTCTTACTTTAGAGATACCACCAAAGCAGAGCAGGTGGAGAAGACCCTAATGCTATCAGTATGACATAGATTAATGAATATGCATTGCGTACAAGATGCTTGGGGATGCTAAGCCTCTCCAGTGCCAACCATGACCTTCCCCACCTCCCTCCCACTGCCACCATGGCAACAGCAGCAGAAACGGAAAAAAAAACAGCCATGGGGCCATGGCCTCTATGCATGTGGCTGCCAGCTCTGCTGGTCTCATCCCCTCCAATGTTGACTTTCTTTTTCAGAGTGGGTGGCACTGGAAGACTGCAGCCATATGCATGGAGGCCGAGGACCCATGTCTTCTTATTGCCATGGTTAGTCCTTGGAAGCCGCAGGAGTTGGAGTGATGAGAGGCAGATAGGGGGAAGGGGAAGAAAAGAGATGCTGGATAGAAGGGGAAGCAGTGAGGAGAGAGACAATTGGGGACTGGGAAAGCCAGGGTGAGAGAAAATGAGACTGAAAATTATCCCAATGTTTAAAATCAATGGTTTCAAAGCCAGAAGATAACTGGTTATGTGCTAGCATATAACAGATTATCTTTGTGACTTAAGAAAATAGTATTTGGATAATAACTATTATAGTTTGAGATTTGGTGGGGCAAACCCACTGCGGGATTAAAGGGGAAACGCCCCCTTCGTCCCTCCATTGCAGGGGTTTTCAACCCAATTCTCGAGACAAACCCAGCCAGGTCAGGTTTACATAATGACTATACATGATATATTTGCATACAATAGAGGCAGTGCATGCAAATTTCTCTCATGCATATTCACTGCAGCATAATAAATCACTTGACACTAGTTAAACCTTTATTACAACTTTCAAAACCACTTAAATAAGGCAAAATTGTTAAAACAATCTGACCGCAGAAGTGACTCCACCTACAATCTAATGCACGTATAAATTGTCCATACCGTTAACTCACAAGAGTCAAATCCTGGATGATCCAAATTCACGGTTCAACAAACCATGTCAATGAAAAAAAAATCCAAGGTAGTGAAGAAAGCTTCCAACTTGCTTGAGATGATTGTTCTGCTTTCAAAAATCCCCCAGTCAACGGGTGTTGACGGCTACCAACTGCGAACGCTGTAGTTAAACCCAAACCAACTTGCTTGAAGAAAAATCAAAAACCAATCGAATATGAGTGCTTGACAAAAAGGTCACTGTCGAAGTACAGAAACAACAATGCTCCAATTGAGCTCTCCATCACATCGGCATATACACAGTCAACGGTCTATGAATTGACCAATTTCCGTAAACTATTGAAAACCTCTCTCTTCAACAAGATATACCACAAAGATCAACACGTGTAACTGTATAATCTTTAAAATTCCAGAAATGTCTTATAATGTCTTTTGCTTTAACACTATCATGTATTTCACCACCATGTAACCCAAAACCCTCTGTAAAACCAAATGTATATTCTCTTCTATTTCCAGTATCCATGATGAATTGTAAGCCACATTGAGCCTGCAAAGAGGTGGGATACAAATGCAATAAATAAATAAAAACTGTCCAGGCGACCTTTTTAATTGTAGTGGAATGTACCACACATCTTATTTATGTATTCCCTAGGGCAGATGTTTCATTATGCTCACTTGGAATTAGCACATCCTACCAAATACTCTCAGGAACACAATAATATATACATATGTAGTCACAATTTAAAAATGATTTTGGGCCCAGTTTTGCTCCTAAAAAAAAGTAAAGTGAGAAGTGTGGTGGAAACAGAAAAAAAAATGCTTTAATGAGGTCAGCTTTTTTAAAGTCTCATTTTGAGTAACTTTCCTTCCTGGAAACACTGTTATCCAGCACAACATGTGTTTGAAGTGTCAATATGTGAGAGGCAACCAATACCATAAAGGATCACCTGTTGGGAAGTGTCCATCTGTCTGTCCATACACATAGGTTCATTGTGTTTAGAGCATGCATACAGACAGATAATGATCCCTGTATATATCCAACTGCCTCATTGCATTTTGCCTACCTGTACAGGTAATGCCCCATACGGTGGGTTATCTCTACAGAAATATTAGTAATATAACTACTGCTGGTTTACTCTGCAAAAAAAACTCCTATTGCAGGCTACCCAGTGACCCATTACTGGGTCAAGAAAAGAAGAGAGATGTACTGACCCAACACCATGACTACCTGTCAGAGTCTTCATCTGCCCTCTATCGCTGGTCGTCAACTAGGTCGTCAACGGGAGCTGGGCAGACTTCTACGGTCTACGTCCTGATTGTGACTGAATAGATAGGGATGGGCTGGAGTGTAAAATTTAAGGGGCTTCAGTGATAGCTTCAGAACTTAGTACAAGAACAGTACTGGGCAGACTTCTATGGTCTGTGTCCAGAGAAAGGCAAGGAAAATCAAACTTGGGTATACATATAAAGTATCACAAACCATGTAAAATGAGTTTATCTTGTTGGGCAGACTGGATGGACCATAAGGTCTTTATCTGCCGTCATTTACTATGTTACTAAGTTCCATTGAGCAGGGACCATCGCTATGTTTGTAAAGCTCTCTGTATGCCTTGAAGTGCTTTGTTTAATAGTAATCCTGCTTTTCTTTTAAAAATCAGTGTCGCATATCCAGAGAAACAATAGGGAACAGGATTGAATCAACAGAGGCCACGTCGGGATATCTCTACCCAGCTGTTTATTCCGGAACTATAGTATGGGCTACTGAGAGACGACTGTATTATTCCAGTGCTATTAAGACACAAGGAACAGACTGATGCGACATTTGCATAGAAGGCAACTCATTCCTACAGATTAAATAATTCTTTATGCATTTGAAAAGTTACTCAGACTGCATGACCTTGTTAATGCAGAGAGGGAAGCCAGCTGCCCTCACTTCACAGGGGATTTGATTGATTTTCCAGTACATCTCCAGACATAAGCTCACTGGTGAGCACACATTACGGTGCATCCTGGTTCTCCCTCTGAAGGTTATATGCTGAATTTGTGGAACCTGTATGTCTCATTTTCCTCTTTCCGCCTGTGTGGTGGCATAACCAATCTAGACACCAGGATTCATGGTGATGATGCAGTAGGGAAGGCTTCCAGTTGATTTTTAGACAAACAAATTTTATTTGTTGCATTTGTATCCCACATTTTCTTGCCTTTTTGCAGGCTCAATGTGGCTTACAGTATGCCGTAGAGGTGATCGCCATTTCCGGAATGACAAATACAAAGTGGTATTGCATTAAGAACATAGATGGTAGAGTAAATTATAGATTAAATTAGATAATCAGTTCAATTCCGGCGTGAGAAATAAGGTGATAGTGTGTTAACGTTCTTGATAGAGTGACTGACACAGTCAGGTATAGAGAGTTTGGTTTTGTCTAGTTCTGGAAGAGTTTCGTCGTCTGGTATTTAGGATGGATCATTGTGGTATGCCTTTTTGAACAGGTTGGTTTTTAGTAATTTCCGGAAGATTGTTAGGTCGTGCGTTGTTTTTATGGCATTTGGTAATGCGTTCCATAGTTGCGAGCTAATGTAGGAAAAGCTGGATGCGTATGTTGAATTATATTTAAGTCCTTTGCAACTGGGGTAGTGGAGATTCAGGAATGTGCGAGCTGACCTTTTTGCGTTCCTGGTTGGTAAGTCTATGAGGTCTGACATACCTCAATGCGAATTGAAGCTGCAAAGATAAATGATCCCATTATATTAATATAACCAGATGACTACCTGTCCCAAAGGACAGACTGAGCCAGCCCTAGCTCTACTACCAATGCATGCAGATTGATCTCATGCATATTCATCAAGGATATCCTGAAAACCTTGCTGGCTGGGAGCTCCCCCAGGACAGGGCTGGGAGCCACTGTTATACATTAGGGACTACATTTCTGAGCACTGGTTAATAGAAGTTTGGTGGAAACAAAGAGCTGGAGGGACTTCCATCTCTCACTCCCTGACCAGTGTTTTCATACAGTCCCATGCACCCCCTACTACTACTACTACTACTATTTAGCATTTCTATAGCGCTACAAGGCATACGCAGCTCTGCACAAACATAGAAGAAAGACATCCCTGCTCAAAGAGCTTACAATCTAATAGACAAAAAATAAATAAAGTAAGCAAATCAAATCAATTAATGTGAACGGGAAGGAAGAGAGGAGGGTAGGTGGAGGCGAGTGGTTACAAGTGGTTACAAGTCAAAAGCAATGTTAAAGAGGTGGGCTTTCAGTCTAGATTTAAAGGTGGCCAAGGATGGGGCAAGACGTAGGGGCTCAGGAAGTTTATTCCAGGTGTAGGGTGCAGCGAGACAGAAGGCGCGAAGTCTGGAGTTGGCAGTAGCGGAGAAGGGAACAGATAAGAAGGATTTATCCATGGAGGAGCGGAGTGCACGGGAAGGGGTGTAGGGAAGGACGAGTGTGGAGAGATACTGGGGAGCAGCAGAGTGAGTACATTTATAGGTTAGTAGAAGAAGTTTGAACAGGATGCGAAAACGGATAGGGAGCCAGTGAAGGGTCTTGAGGAGAGGGGTAGTATGAGTAAAGCGACCCTGGCGGAAGACGAGACGGGCAGCAGAGTTTTGAACCGACTGGAGAGGGGAGAGGTGACTAAGTGGGAGGCCAGCAAGAAGCAGATAGTCTAAACGAGAGGTGACAAGGGTGTCACCTCTCTCTTCCCAGCATGCACCCTGTGTTCCATGACAGTATCCAAATGGTGCTCCAGTCAACTAGTTTCACATCAGCTCATGGTCTTAATTTGAGCAACACAACAGCAAAGACAAGAGAAATAAAAGGCATCAAAGTTGTCCAACAACTCAAAACCAGATTCATTCATAATGAAAAATTAGTTGAAAAGAAATAATCCAGTTCTATGAATCCATAGCACAGAAAAAAAAAAGACAATATAATGTGTTTTCTTGCAGAAGATTAAGCATAAAACTGAACAAACAGGAAAACAGCGTCTCACCTTTAATTAATTTTTATTTAGCTCCTGCCTTCTCATTGGTAGCTCAATATTTACTCACACTGCCTCAGAAGGATTTGATGTCTGTACTTTATTATTTATGTAGGTCATTTAATAGACAAAATAACTCGGTCTTAAGCCTCATGAAGCTTCTATAGAGTGAGAAAGAATTCAGATTGCCAAGTTACCCAGTTCCGGGCTGCAGATTATGGGCCAGTCCTGGATTTCTGACCACCCCATCCAGGTACATTATGGGAGTTGCCTGATTCTGCCTATTGAACTGAGTCCTGCACTAGACATCCCACACTACTCGGGGAAGTAAGTTCAAAACCAGGACAGGCCAAAAAGTCTCCAGCCTGGAACTGGGTAACTTGGCAGCTCTGATGTTGATAGTTATTTGGGCAACGTTAAGTTAAAAGGTAACTTCAGTTTTGTTAGAGGCCAATATATGATAAGTTTCATCAAGGGTGTATCAATAGAAATCAAACAAAATAAAACATGGAAAAAAAAATAAGATGATACCTTTTTTATTGGACATAACTTAATACATTTCTTGATTAGGTTGCAACCTTCGAAAGCTAATCAAGAAATGTATTAAGTTATGTCCAATAAAAAAAGGTATCATCTTATTTTCTTTTCCATGTTTTATTTTGTTTGATTTCTATTGATAACCTTAATAGTGGACTAACACGGCTACCACACCTCTCTAATCAAGGGTGTACAAAGTCTGTAGATTCTCATAAATGGAATCACCACAATTGCTGAATCCTGGAAACGCAGGTGAAAATGAACGGAGGGGCATAATCAGTGCACACACTGAGCAAAATGAAGGGCAGAAGACCAAAACCTCATTTAATTACCTGTAATTTGCAAAACAAGACAAGGTCTTTCATTGTCCATGAATGAGTTTCCAAATTCCACATGACTAAATCCCAGTTCATTGTCTACCATGACACATCTGATAACATTAAGTCAATGGATTTTTAATGAATTCTGTAAGCAGAAACAATTTGTAATGCAACAGTCCAAACCCCATCCTTTCATGAGAAAAAATGAAAAGTAACTTTTTCAGACTGCTTATGGACTCATGATATGAAAAGTCAGCCAGTCTCAGTATTTTGGATCCACTGCTTTGGTCATGTTTTCCTGCAGATTGTGACTTCTACTGCTCCTTGTCCAAACCTTTTTTTACAAGTTCCTGGATGAAAGTCCATAGTCTGCTACTGAGAGACAGACATGGGGAAGCTACTGCTTGCTCTGGGTTTGGTAGCACGGAATGTCGCTGCTCTTTGAGATTCTGCATGGATTCCAGAATCTTGCTATTCTTTGGGGTTCTAAATAGAATGTTGCTACTCTGAGATTCTGCATGGAATCTTGTCATTCTTTAGGATTCCAGAATCTTGCTATTTTTGGGGTTCTACATGGAATGTCGCTGCTCTTTGAGATTCTGCATGGAATCTTGTTACTGTTTAGGATTCCAGAATCTTGCTATTCTTTGGGGTTCTAAATAGAATGTTGCTACTCTGAGATTCTGCATGGAATCTTGTCATTCTTTAGGATTCCAGAATCTTGCTATTCTTTGGGGTTCTACATGGAATGTCGCTACTCTTTGAGATTCTGCATGGAATGTTGTCACTCGTTAGGATTCCAGAATCTTGCTATTCTTTTGGGTTCTACATGGAATGTTGCACTATTTGGGTTTCTGCCAGGTACTTGTGACCTGGATTGGCCACTGTTAGAAACAGGATACTGGGCTAGATTGGTCTGACCCAGTATGGCTATTTTTTATGTTCTTAAAAGGATGTACACATAGAAAATGACAGCAGAAAGACCATACAACCTATCCGGCTTGTTCTTCCGTAGCTTTTATGTTTAGGATACTAACTAACCAACAGAATTTTGAGCTGCTGAATAGTCATTCTGAAATATATGCTTACTATATAAGAAGGCTACAACATAACAGAACGTAGTGTCAAGAATTCTTATATCTACCCCAGGTGTGTTATTTATTTAATACATTTATATCCCACATTTTCCCACCAATTGCAGGCTCAATGTGGCTTACACATATCTGTAGAAAAGGCTACAGTGCATGAAGTACAATTATACAGTTAGATCATAAACAACATTTAAAACAACAATATGTAAAAGATAATAGAGATAATTAGTGGAATCATTGTTAGACTAGAAGTTAATCTGAAATTATGAAGAGCCCGGAGAATACGCCTTTTTGAACAATACCGTTTTCAATAATTTTCTGAATTTTAAGTAGAGGAGGAATTGACTGGATTGCTGAAAACATTCAAAACTCATTTAAACCTTCACCAGGAGGATGTTACTACATTCAGGATAAGGCTGCCAACTGGATCCAGGTTCTCAAGACAGGGTTGATTCAGTCCTGGGTTTACTCCATTGCGTGTAAGGACTAAAGTCCCAGCATGCGCTGGGATAAACCCAAGACTGCATCGATCCTGTCCTGCGAATCCGAGTCCAGTTGGCAGCTTTAGGAGAATTCTTGGCATCTTAAGCATTTTCCGTTTATATCTAGACCATGCCACTCTGCTTCACAAATTCTTCTACCAGGTCAAGATGGCTAAAAATGTTAGACTCATTGGGTTGCAACAATCTACCATTACATGTGCCTTTCATCATGAAGTGATATTGTTAATGGAAAGGTCAGTACCAAGCAACTTTTCTGTACAATGCATGGAGATACAAAAGGATCCCGATATCATACGAGAAGCAATCATAAATCCAGTTAAATCCAAGTTAAAAAGAACAGCCAAGCAGACCTCCATACGTATGCCTGTATATTACTCTCGCTGCTGCAGAGGGAAGTTCACTTTGAGCCAGTGCAAATATCAAAAAAAGCACTGGGAGAATTAATCAGCTTGAGGTACACTCCACCTACGCCTGCCTAATGAGTGAGGGACTCTCTTCTCACGGTTATGCACAAACAAACTTTTCTGGATACTCCAAGCAGAGGCTCTGCCCTCTTAGATTCAATATGGTCGCAGCTCAAGAGCATAAATAAATGTATTCTGGACCAGGGGAAAGAAGCACTTCAAGGAGGGCACATTCGATATATGTATAACGTTTAAAGCCATATTCATAAAAACAACTAGGACCTGTACCTTGTAGCAGTGTCTAGAATGCAGAAGGACAAAAGCCCAGGAGGAGTCAATCCAGCAGGAACGAGCCAGGCCACGTGTTCAAAAACATCAAGTTCGAAAGCAAAAAAAGTAAGACGAGGCCACCTCCAACCAGCAGCTGGCATCACAGGACCAATCAGGACACTGAGGAGGCGGGGCGTCCTAATTTACTGACAGGGCCAGAAGAATAGATCTGAAAGCTGCTGCAGGTGCAGCAAATCCACTTGCCTTTGAGAATATGGTTGATAAAGCTATTATCTGGTTCCTTTTTTTTTCTGCCCTTTCTTTTAAGTGGAGGGCAGAAGGGGCGTAGCCAGACTACAGATTTTGGGTGGGCCTAGGCAAGAAGTGGGTGGGCACCAAGTGCTCTCCCCCCCCCCCCTCGGCCCCACCACCACCAAAAAAATATCTCAGCAGGTGAGAAAACGCTAATTTCTACCTTTTCAGTCTGCAGCAGGCATGTGCAGAAAACAGAGCATGAACAGGTGCCGGTATCATGGAGAGTACTGTTTTCATTACCATCAAGGGGAAGTCTTCAGCTGGCTGAGCTTGGGATCCCCACCAGCTACCACCAAACGTGTGCTACTGTTGGGTGGGCCTGAGCCCTAAGTAGGTGGGACCTGGGCCACCTTTTTTTTTTTGTTCCTTTTGACTTGCAGCATTAAATCCATGCATACCCGAGGGGTACAAGCGGAACTGGCTTGATGTGCGGTAACAAATGAATCCAGAAATAAACTAACAAAAGGGACTAATATTCTAACTATTCCACCAAATTTAGTAGCACAAAACCTTATAAGAATAGATATATTTTTTTTTAATCAAAATTCACTATTTATTATTATTATCACACTATCATTCATCTAGTACATATGAGATTGTAAACACGTAAGCGACTAGGCATGCCCAAAGTGCGCCATAATGGGAGTTACCGCCCGGCTACCGCGTGGCTCTTGCAATAATTTCATTCTTGGCACATGTCTGATACGCGCGTCCGAAAAATAATTTTTATTTCAGACGCAAGTATTAGGTGCACACCAAGTGGCATTTGATGCACATAGGTCGTTACCGCCCGGTTACCGTGTGAGACTTTACTGCTAGGTCAATGGCTGGCGGTAAGGTCTCAGACTCACAATGGACGCATGGCAATTTTAATTTTGCTGCATGTCTATTTTTGGCAAAAATTTTAAGAAAGGCATTTTTTTTGCAGGTGCGCTGAAAAATGATTCTGTGTGCGCCCAAAACATGCGTCTACACTACCGCAGGCCCTTTCTCAGCGCACCTTAGTAAAAGGACCCCAATATGAACAACCAATGGGGCGCAAGATGTGCTCTAGATGCGCAATCAGAGGCTGTTTGCTATGTCAGAAATGTGAGGACCAGGCCATAGAAGAACCTTTAGGTGTCTCTGAGGTAAGAGGAACCCGAATTATAGCTACGTCTTGCAAGGTTCCGCGTTAGGAGTTACGGATCAAGAAAGGGATCTGGGTGTCGTCGTCGATGATACGCTGAAACCTTCTGCTCAGTGTGCTGCTGCGGCTAGGAAAGCGAATAGAATGTTGGGTGTTATTAGGAAGGGTATGGAGTCCAGGTGTGCGGATGTTATAATGCCGTTGTATCGCTCCATGGTGCGACCGCACCTGGAGTATTGTGTTCAGTACTGGTCTCCGTATCTCAAAAAAGATATAGTAGAATTGGAAAAGGTACAGCGAAGGGCGACGAAAATGATAGTGGGGATGGGACGACTTTCCTATGAAGAGAGGCTGAGAAGGCTAGGGCTTTTCAGCTTGGAGAAGAGACGGCTGAGGGGAGATATGATAGACGTGTATAAAATAATGAGTGGAATGGATCGGGTGGATGTGAAGCGACTGTTCACGCTATCCAAAAATACTAGGACTAGAGGGCATGAGTTGAAGCTACAGTGTGGTAAATTTAAAACGAATCGGAGAAAATTTTTCTTCACCCAACGTGTAATTAGACTCTGGAATTCATTGCCGGAGAACGTGGTACGGGCGGTTAGCTTGACGGAGTTTAAAAAGGGGTTAGATAGATTCCTAAAGGACAAGTCCATAGACCGCTATTAAATGGACTTGGAAAAATTCCGCATTTTTAGGTATAACTTGTCTGGAATGTTTTTACGTTTGGGGAGCGTGCCAGGTGCCCTTGACCTGGATTGGCCACTGTCGGTGACAGGATGCTGGGCTAGATGGACCTTTGGTCTTTCCCAGTATGGCACTACTTATGTACTTATGTACTAATCAAGCAAGAAAAGAACTGATGGTTTTACCCTGCAGCTCAGTGCGTCTACCTTGTCCCTTTGGTGTTGGCTGTATGGCCATTAGGAGGCTACTGATTGAGCTTCAGGAAGATGTCCCTTAAGAGCAGATGGGAGGTAGTGGTCAAGATGGAAAACAATTTAACTCTGTTTTCTGGACGTGTGATTTTTCTGAAGGGTTTGGACCACCTGGAACAGCAGCTGGGAAGTAGGAGCGAGCAGTTCTTTCTTAACAATTGGTGGGGGCCACTTTTATTAAAGATATGACTTTTAGAGATCTGGTTTACAAGCAACAATCTGAGACTTCTTAACCACCAAAATTAGGTCCCTATGGGGGGGGGGGGGGGTGGCTTAGGAGTGAGGCTCATTACTACCAAGTTACCTGCAAAATGAACCCATTTGAGGACACTGTTCCTGAAAGAAAAGTATAGATATTTCCATTCCAGAATACATTATATGCCTCGGGAATTATCTATAGAAGAGAGATATACTAGAATCGCTTGATATGAACTTTGATGTTTGTTTGTTGCTTTCTAATACCGAAAGGAGTGCCGCTTCCCAGATGACCATAGATATAACAAGGTTTGTTAATGGCAGGGGTTACTTTCTTTGCTTAGATTTCTTGCAATTATTTTAGTTGGCTAAGGGGAAATAGATTCACTTCAATAACTTTTTTTAAAAAGGCAGGTGTTGATAAAAATGATAACAAAGATACTATCACAGCCCGATCACTTACAGAGACCTTCCACAATATTAACACGACTTCTCAGTCACTTAAGGTCTTGTTACAACGTCTCACTTTTAACATAAAATGAGATTGACTAATTCTTCGTTTTATTTTATTTCTGACCTCGGGGGAGGGGGGGCTGATTGGAATTGGCTGAGCACAGGGTTCAGAACAGCTGCATCAAATCATTATCCACTCCAGCATTATGAATGTAAATTGGCTTGTCCCTGCATCTTTTAGGGAATGGTTGTGCCAGGATGAAGGAGAGGGAGCCCTTTCATTGCAATGCATCTTCCTAGTCAGTTCTGCTGTGTATCCTTCAAAAGGCAAGCGGGCTCCCCTGCTGAAGGTAAATCTGGCCCTACAAAGAAAGCTCTTGGTCTGTGTTGGACGATCACCGTGAAGGACAAAGACAGTTTACTGCAGTGCAGTCACTTCAGCAGCTCTACTTGTAATTGATAATCCATGTCCTACGGTGATTATCTTCCTAATGCTTCTATCCTCTACCTAGATGTGAAGCGTCTGTTCACGCTTTCCAAAAATACTAGGACTAGGGGGCATGCGATGAAGCTACAATGTAGTAAATTTAAAACAAATCGGAGAAAAATTTTTTCTTCACTCAACATGTAATTAAACTGGAATTCGTTGCCAGAGAACATGGTAAAGGCGGTTAGCTTAGCAGAGTTTTAAAAAGGTTTGGACGGCTTCCTAAAGGAGAAGTCCATAGATCGTTATTAAATGGACTTGGGGGGAAAATCCACTATTTCTGGGATAAGCAGTATAAAATGTTTTGTACATTTTGGGGATCTTGCCAGGTATTTGTGACCTGGATTGGCCACTGTTGGAAACAGGATGCTGGGCTCGATGGACCTTTGGTCTGTCCCAGTATGGCAACACTTATGTACCTCAGTCAGGAAAATATCACATCAGTTGAAGTGGGGACGCAGAGCACTGGGAGATTTTTTAAAAAATGTATTCTACTGAGAGCTTCCAAACCTGAGCTGTGTTCGACTCTTTGGCCCAGAGTGGTCCCATCCGTGGGGCTGATTACTCTGATTCAGAGTAGAGCCTCGATACGAGAAATAGCATGCAACGTGATTTCTGACATCCAGTGGCCTTCTCTAGCATTTATCTGGCATCGGCAGCTGGTTTCATGGACATCCAGGGGACTTCTCTTCACCCCCCCCTCCTTCCCTCCCCCTCCCCATATTGGGGGGGGGGGGGTCATTTTGAGGCTGCAGAAGGAAATAACAAGGGTTGGAAATAGCAGTAGAGCTGGAAGTTATGAAGTTGGCGTGATAGCAGCCAAACATGACTTTTCTAGGTTTCTGTGCACTGTTCTTTTGTTTATGGGTTCAGCATCAGTTGCAGACATTAATAGCACGAGAAGAGAGGTTAGAAGTCATAATAAGGGGAGATTCCTGCATAGGTACTGTATCTAGAGATTCTCCCCGACTCCTACTGTTAAAACCAGTTAATTTGCCAAGGGCTAGATTCTATATATGGTGGCTGAAGAATCCATGCTGAATAAAAGTATGCCTAGGTGTTTTCTTTAAAGTATGCCTAAATTTAAGCGTACTTTATAGAAGTGGAGGAGTGGCCTAGTGGTTAGGGTGGTGGACTTTGGTCCTGAGGAACTGAGTTCGATTCCCACTTCAGGCACAGGCAGCTCCTTGTGACTCTGGGCAAGTCACTTAACCCTCCATTGCCCCATGTAAGCCGCATTGAGCCTGCCATGAGTGGGAAAGCGCAGGGTACAAATGTAACAAAAATAAAATAGATACTATTGGAGATTCTACATGGAATGTTGCTATTCCACTAGCAACATTCCATGTAGAAGGCTGCGCAGGCTTCTGTTTCTGTGAGTCTGACGTGCAGGACGTCAGGCTCACAGAAGCAGAAGCCTGCGCGGCCACATTGGTGATCTGCAAGGGCCGACTTCTACATGGAATGTTGCTAGTGGAATAGCAACATTCCATGTAGAATCTCAAATAGTAGCAACAGTGGAGGAGTGGCCTAGTGGTTAGGGTGGTGGACTTTGGTCCTGAGGAACTGAGTTTGATTCCCACTTCAGGCACAGGCAGCTCCTTGTGACTCTGGGCAAGTCACTTAACCCTCCATTGCCCGCCACATAGAGCCTGCCATGAGTGGGAAAGTGTGGGGTACAAATGTAAAAAAAAAATTAAAAAGTCTAAATTCCAGGCAGAGCGGGTGTATTCTATAACCATACGCATAGATTTTAGAAACTTCCATGCCCACTGCCACCCCCTTTTCAACTTTGCAACTTAGAATTTATGCACAACACGTTATAAAATACGCTTAGCTCTGTGTGTAGATTGTAATTAATGCCAATTAGTGTCAATAATTGCTTGTTAAGTGGCAAATTAGCACTGATTGGCTTGTTAACTAATTAAGTGCCTGCGTGTACAAAATCTAGAGTACGACTGGATTTGCATACACAACTTAAGTTACGCTACATAGAATCCGGGGATGGTGGCCCACAGTCCAATGACTCACACACAGAGTGCAGGGCTTGACCGTCCTCACTGACATTTGAAGAACTCGAAGAAGCCTTTCTCAGGTCACGGTTCTCAAGCGTTCCTACACCAAGTCACAGGAGCTAGGAGAATGTTCGGTCCTTCTCCTGAAGACCTTGCCACACCCTTCTCCCGCATCCTTACGTCCATTGACATCACATGGGCTAAGAGTTTGCCTAGGGTAGGCTAATCTGTGTTGCTCAGAATTTGCAAAACACTTCTGCCTTTCTCTTTTAAAAACCAGAAGTTATTTAACAATACATATACTTAAGTCTCTAATTCAAAGTAATCCCAGTTTTCACAGGCTTCACTCCTTTTAAAGTAATAATTTGAGGAAATATTTCTGAGGAAAACTTTAGGAGTCATACCCAGAACTCTGGGAAAAACAATAATCTCGATATTAATCATCTATAACAATATTCATTTTATTATTCAAAATTTCTGGTCTATTATCATTTGCAAAATCATAACCACTTCTTGCTCGTGTAGAATCATTTGTTATATCAATTTTTCACTCTCAAAGGGTTCAGTTAAATTGTCCACGTAACTCTCTAATAAGATTATATCTGAAACAAAATTATTTACTGCCACCGTTAGGTCCCGAGGCGCCTTCCAGATGGTATTCATTGTAACCTCCACGGGAGCCAAAAACTCCAAGTTGATTTCTCATAGGTGTTTAGGAGTGGTTCCGCCGATTCGGGTTCTGCTGTAAATGTCCTCCGTCTCAGCATATGCCTCTAACTCACTCCTCCACTCCTTTGGGCATGGTGGTTGAACACTTAATGGCAGACTACACCTGTGTGAAGATGCTACATCTGTTGGTCTGTTTGCTCTTCCCACTCTCATTTTTGCCTGAGGTTTTTTTGGCTTTTGCTTTTGTGTTTCTTTTTCTTGGAACGGCACATTCTTTCATTGTTTGTGTTTTCTGCAGCCTATTCTCACTGGAAACTTGATTAATATACTTTTGGTTTAGACTGAAAGGGCTTCCTGGCACTGATCTGTTTAGGGGGCTCCCAGTCTTCCATGGCTGAACCCTTCCCATTAGTGGCACCTTTCCTCTCCTGCCCTGATCTCATCTTCTTTGTAGCTGTATCTGGCCCAAGGACAAGCCAGTCAAGCTGTAGTGAATGTGATTCCACGGGGCTATGTTTTCTGACAATATTCTGTATTTCCAGAGGCTTACTTATCCATGCATCATTGTCTATAATGAGATTTGGCTATGGAGATTTGTAAGTGTGCTAATCTTTGGTGTGACTTTTTCTTATAATTAATCTCTTTGAACAGAACGTTGGCAGCCTGGAGAGCCACATTTGATGCAAGAATGAAAATAATTGCATGCGTGTCTGTCGATCTAATGTCCAATGTAAACACAGAAGAACCAAAGCCTTCGCAAACATGAAGACATAAGAACATAAGAAAAGCCATACTGGGTCAGACCAGTGGTTCATCTATCCCAGTATCCTGTTTTCCAAACAGTGGCCAAGCCAGGTCACAAGTACCTGGCAGAAACCCAAATCGTGGCAACATTCCATGTAGAACCCCAAAGAATAGCAAGATTCTGGAATCCTAAAGAGTGACAAGATTCCGTGCAGAATCTCAGAGTAGCAACATTCCATACTCCAAATCCCTGGGCAAGCAGTTACTTTCCATGTCTGTCTCAATATCAGACTATGGACTTTTCCTCCTGGAATTTGTCCAAACCTTTTTTAAACCCAGATACGCTAACTGCTGTTACCACAGCCTCCGGGAAAGAGTTCCAGAGCTTAACTATTCGTTGAGTGAAAAATATTTCCTCCTATTTGTTTTAAAAATATTTCCATGTAACTTCCTCGAGTGTCCCCTAGTCTTTCTACTTATGGAATGAGTAAAAAATCGATTTACTCTACTCGTTGTGCACCACTCAGGATTTTGTAGACCTCAATCATATCACCACACAAGAAACAGCGAAGGTGATTCAAATGATACACAGATGATGCATCAAAAGTTTATTGTCCAACAGTCAAGACTCAACACAGCCGTGTTTCGGCCTGTATGGCCTGCCTCAAGAGTCTCCAAAAGATTGTACGTCTGACCTCAAACAAATGACGTTGTGTATCACAAAGGAAAACGTCTGTTGCAAATATTTATTCTGTCATGATCCACTACACGCCAAGAAATTCACCAATTAGCTTTGTGATGAAATAGAGGAGCCTGACAAGCTGGAGTTACTGGTCGCTGCCATGTCCGTCTCTTTCTCCTGTTTCGCCAGAGAGCTGATTGGTGAATTTCTTGGCACGTAGTGGATCACGCCAGAATAAATATTTGTGACACACATGCTTTCCTTTGTGATACATGATGTCATTTGTTTGAGATCACACCTATACTGAATATGCATGAGAGAGATTTTGCACACAATGGATTTCCAATATATGCAAATTATCTTGTGCAAAAGCATCGTGGTGATCCTGAAAACCTCACTGGCTAGGTGTGTCTCTAGATGAGCAGCAGTGATTTAGCTAAGGAGAGCTGTTACATAGGAAGGTATTTTTACCTTGCTGTATTTCCTGTGTGTTCTGGTGTCTTCTGTTTGGAGTTTTATCAGAGCACCTGGTGACCAGTACAGTGCAGCCAGGGCTCCAGGCCTCAGGTTCAAAAATTAGATGTGGGCCCTCTAGGGACAGGAAAATAGCTACTGTACCTGAATGTAGCTCACATTGAGCTACTACTGAAGGAGGTGTGAGCAAAACCCAAATTTGTAATAATTAATAATTCCAAGTGACAAACATTAATCAGGCCCTAATCAGAACACCAGTGTTTCATCACACCATGTCCAGTGCAGCGTAGACAAAGCACAGGATTCACAAGGCTGTTCCAGTGGCAAGAATTGCAACATGTCAGGACCTGTCTTTTCGTGGTGGCCAAAGTTGGTGGTTGCAGAAAGGCAGCATTCACAGCTCTTGAGGGGAGGGAATCTTAAGCCATTATTTGAGACCTAGCTGCCATACTTAGGGTCCAAGCTAGTTGAGCTCTTGAGCGAGCTGCAGTGTGTGGCCCCTGGCCAAGGAATTGCTATCACCTTGACTGGAGTGTGGGGGACATGTATAAAAATAAGAAATAACTCCAATTGCAAATAAAGGCTCAAGGTGCTAGAACCAAAATACAGACATGTTTTGAGTGATCTGGATGCCTAGTACCCACCAAAGGGATAACCAAGTAGCACTTCATGAACAGGGCTATGGGTCCATCCTGCTGTGTTATCTTAATTCATTTCTCATCGACTTTTTCCACAGTCATTCCCAATGCCTTTTCCTATCACAGTAAGAAACTGCTCTTAGAGCCTTCTCTGTGTTCTCCCTCTTGCTTTCATTCACCGTCGGGCATAGGGTTGGTGCATTCTTTAAGCACTGCACATGCGCCTTCTTGTAATTCAGAAACTCCTCATCATTAACAGGTCTCTCTTCCAGTCTGAGTCTGTGAATTGTTTCCCCCCATAGTTGATGCCTGCAACATTTTGAATGGCGCTTGATTCTCCCAACCTTTCAGCATTATTTCAATAAGGTGGTCGATTAATTCGTAGCTATTGTACAATCACGAGAATTGGCTTAGAAAGCTTCATTAATGATTAATATTTCAATTAAAGTCTTGAAAATTCTACGGCATTAATCATTAGCGCTTTCAAAGGCTGCTGGGAGGGAGATTTGTAATTTTTTGTTTGACTGTCTCGTTGAGCGCATGCTGTCAGATGCAAAGGACAAAAAGCAAGTTGTCGTCTTGGTGAAAGAAAAACGTAACTGTACTAATGATGATGGTCATAATTATACAGGCCAACCTTTCAGGGTTTAAAATTAAAAATAAACATGAAACATGATCACGAACCTTAATGATGAATTGGAGTCGAGTCTGCTACCAGTCCATAACACTTTCACCTTGAACAAAATAATTGAACTTAGCTGAAAGAGAAAACTTTCTTTATTACCTGTCGCACTGATAACATCTATGGAGTTTATATACTTTTCCCAGATTCTATATATACTGTCCAGATTTAGGCGGACTCCTGAGATGATTATACAAATCAATTGAGTAATGAGCTCATAACATCAATAATCGGGTGCTAACAACCAATTATTGATGTTAATTTGAATCCCATTAGAATTTAGTAGATGATGGCAGATAAAGAACTGTACAGTCTGCCCAGCAAAATAAAAGTAATTACATAAGGTATAATATGATACTTCTTATGTATATCTGATCTTGATTTGTCCTTGCCATTTTCAGGGTATAGACTATAGAAGTTTGCTCGGCACTGTCTTTGTTCTAAAAGCACTTGAAAAGCTCCACTCCAGCCCATCCAAATCTATTCAGCCACAATCAGGGCACAGACCGTAGAAGCTTGCCCAGCACCGGCCTTGTTCTCCAACTTCTGAAGCTGAGTCTGCCTAGTCAAGATCAGGGCACAACCTGTAGAAGTCTGCCCAGGACTGGCACTGATTCCCAATTACCGGTGTTGCCATCTAATCTCCGCTAAGCTCCTTCGAATCCATTCCTTCTAAACAGGATTCCTTTGTGTTTATCCCAAACATTTTTCAATTCCATTGCCATTTCCATCTCCACCACCTCCCACGGGAGGGCATTCCAGGTATCTACCACCACCTCAGTGAAAAAAATACTTGCTGACGTTATTCCTGAGTCAGCCCCCCCTCAACCTCAATTTATGTCTTCTAGTTCTACCACTTTCCCATCTCTGGAAAAGATCTGTTTGTGGATTGATACCGTTCAACTATTTGAACATCTATATCATATTACCCCTGTTTTTCCTTTCCTCCAGGGTATACGTGTTCAGGTCAGCTTCTCTATTTCTGCAGGAGGTCTGTAGATAACACTTATCTGGATACAGGTTTCATCGTCTCTTTCCAGAGTGATGCATATAGATTCTTCCTTTCCCAAGGTTCCCTGCATTTCAGGCGCTCTGATATTGTTTTTCACGTACAGCACCACTCCACCTCTTCATTTTTGTAAAGCTGTATACAGTGGAGAGTTATTAGGCAATGCTTGACCTAGTCTGCTATGATCTTACCCCTTCTAATAATCTTTCTGGTATAGTCGCTCTTCAGTCTTCTGAAGGCAGAAGAGTTTCAGAAATATCATTTTGCACTAGGCAGAAGGCCGAGAGGAAACATTTTTGGTGGCAGGATTGCAAGAACATACAGCTGGCAGGATTGCAAGCACCATCCTGCTTCACAGAGAAGAGTACAGGAAGTTGGCAGGATGAATCGATGCTCAGGAATGGCACATTTGGCTCAGAGATGTTCCGCGAGGTCTTGCGTAAGTGATTGATTGATGGCCAAGCTTTTCATTGGCTCCATCAACTGTGAATTTAACAAATGTCCTTGTATTAAGCGTGGTATTATGATTCCGAATTGTTCTTGTTCACAGTACCTTGCTACCCTTATTCTCTATCTTAGTTTTCAGTCTTGGGTCCTCTCAAGTCTCACTTCTTTCACTTCCCCCACCCTCTAAATATCGCTCACAGGTTTGATTTTTCTTACCTGGATCCTCCATTTTGAACTCCAGTCGTCTGTACATTTGTCAGGTAGTCTTTCTTTCAAAGTTTAAGAAGACCAGAAAGCCTTAGCTTTTCCAACTCATTCAGACAGAGCTTCGGGTGAGGGTTAAGGCAATCTCTCCTGCACTTTTCCATGTTCCCTTCGCCCTCCTGTTCACTTTCATCAGCATTTCTTGTGATGACTGACTTTTCAATGCTTTGTATTATCCCTGTGGTTGATTTGTCGTAACAAGTCTACTTGTCTTGCTGGGGTTTTTTTTGTTTGTTTGTTTGGGGTTTTTTTTTTGTTTGTTTGGGTTTTTTGTGTTTTTTTACAAATAAAACATACACAGTAAAATAAACCAAACATAAAATACTGAAATCATTCTCAAACTTCCCAAATTCCTTACAAGAGTCCAACCACAACTGTAAATTATCATCTTTTCTTTACCCTGACAGTACAGGAGTCAATCCTCAGTACATTGATATCAGACTCCAGCATTTGCTTGGATAAATAGAAATGTTTTCAGTTCCTTTTTAAAGAGATCTAAACTCTGAATCCCTCTCAACTTAAGAGGCAAAGAATTCCAAAGCTGCGGACCGATTATTGTGAATCTGGCTGAATGATATTTTAATCGCACAGAACGAAAAGCTGGAATCTGCAAAAGGGCCTTGTTTATTGATCTCAAATTTCTTACTGGTTGGTGTAAATGTAACCCTGCTGCAACAATCATAGGAACGTTATTATTTAAAACTTTAAACACCAAAGATATTATCTTATACTTTATCCTTTGCTCAGTAAGAAGCCAGTGACGTTGTGTCAGCACAGGTGAAATACGCATGTAACGAGAACGTCCTACCAAAACTCTGGCCGCTGTATTTTGCATCACTTGTAATACTCTTAGTAAACTCTCAGATACTCGCTTAGACTGTAAGCTCCTTGAGGCAGGGACATACCTGAATTCTTATCACTGGTTTACAATGCTGTGAGTGCCCAATAGTGCTCGTAAGTGTGAAAAATGCTGTTTCCCTCCTCCCGTCTGGATTGAGGGGACAGAGAGGAGAAAAGGAGGAAGAACTGGGAATCACAGCAAAGGGGATGAAGGGAAAGAGGAACAGAAATTAGGTTGAGGAAGGGATGATGCCCCTGAATATATAGTTAAACCTCTAACTCATGGACTGAAGTTCTCGCACCTATGATTTGCACAATCAGTACTACTTGCTCTTACATTCAGAGCAAGTCCGTTCTGTCTTAGGACCACGGTCACCTCATTTCTAACATTGTCATATCTGTCCCTGCACTGAGAGGGTTAATCTTATAACAGAGGACTTAGGTTCAGTGAGCCTCTGTTCTGGTGCTGTTTTATAATGGAACTTTGTAAGTTTAAGTGCTTTGAAAATAGTAACATAGTAACATAGTAGATGACGGCAGAAAAAGACCTGCACGGTCCATCCAGTCTGCCCAACAAGATGAACTCATGTGTATACCTTACCATGATTTGTACCTGTCCTCTTCAGGGCACAGACCGTATAAGTCTGCCCAGCACTATTCCCGCCTCCAAACCACCAGTCCCGCCTCCCACCACCAATGAGCCCCGATAGGCACCTAATTTGTGATTTTATGGAATGCTAGTGTAAGTCAGCAGCACTAGCCACTAGATTCAAGCAGCAGACATCATGTCTGCTTGAGAGCAGGTATGAATGTTAGATAATGTACATGCGTGTATCTTATGAAACATACATGTACATTGCAACTCAGCTCATGCTCTCACCTAGAGAACATGGGCTTCTATAAAATTACCTGTCACCTAAATCAGTATTTTATACCCCTCCCCCAAGGTTTATATATGGTTCCCAGATTTGCACACCTAAATTTGCACGTGCTCCTGAGATGCATGAGCGTGAAACGCGATTTGAAAGCGCAAAACCCCTCAGCAAAAAACTACACTGGCTCCCAATCAAAGAACGCATCGCCTTCAAAATCTGCACCCTGGTTCACAAAATCATCTACGGAGAAGCCCTGAGTTACATGACAGACTTGATTGACTTACCAATTAGAAATACATCCGAATCAACACGATCTTATCTAAACCTGCACTACCCAAGCTGCAAAGGACTTAAATACAAAACTACTTACGCATCTAGTTTTTCCTACATAAGCACACAACTGTGGAACGCATTACCAAAAGCCTTGAAAACGACGTACGACCACCTAAACTTCCAGAAATCACTAAAAACCAACCTGTTTAAAAAGGCATACCCTACCGATCCAACATAAATGCCTGATCTCTGCAACACAACCAAACTAAAGCACGTAATGGACATAACACAACTCTTCCGTTCTCCGATTCCCTAATGTGTCTGTGCCACATGAACTTGATCTTACCACAACATCACCCTGTATTTGTTCACACTGGAGCCTGCAAAGGCCTCTCCGGTACTATGTAAGCCACATTGAGCCTACAAATAGGTGGGAAAATGTGGGATACAAATGTAACAAATAAATAAATTGGCTAACGAGCTGTTAACCATCAATAATTGGATGCTAATAACTAATTATTGAAGTTAATTGACACCCATTAGCATTTGCACGCATATCTGCCTGCGTGCTATTCTATAAGGCAGTGCGCCTAACTCCCATAGCGTGTATCCCAAAAGGGGGTGTGGTCATAGGCGTGTCAGGGTGCTCCAAAAGGTCGTAAGCGCAGTTATAGAGTACTGGCTCAGCACGGCCAATACTGGTTTCAGCACTGGAATCCGGGACTAAGTGTGATTCTGTAGAGGATGTGCACCCTAGAAATGTGCTTAGCACTGATCTTTTCCGATGCTCATTTTTTGAGCGTAATTTATAGAATCTGGCCCACAGTGGTTTATACAATTGCCCTCTTAATTGATTAGAAATGGAGAGAATAAAGAGTGAAATCTCACAATTCAACTATTTCATGCACACCCACACCCTTACCCAATTTACTTTTTTCTTACTATGCCAGAGATTCCAGTTCAGTAGCTTGATCCATTCTGAGAAAGCTGCGGGTTCAGTTGGCTTCCCAAGGGAAGCAGCAATATTTTTAAGCCCTCACAGTTACTGTTTCCACCTGACATTAATCACCATTCCATTTCTTCAGTCTTGATTTGCAGTCAGGAGGTGGATGTCTGAGGAGCAGAGAGGAGAAAAAAAGCCTCCTTAGACCTTATCAATCAGCATCTTCCAGCAACCTGGCTTCCCAGACTCCTGGATCAGAAGGTCACAATCAGTGGGAAATAAGCTTTCTATTTTAAGCAGAACTTTCCTGTCAAGCCATTCATCCTGCCAGGTGTGAAGAGCACAAGCAGAAGGTAAAGCAGACGGTAACCAGATGACTCTTCAGTTAGTAGGAACTGGCTGAATTACTTCTCAATTTGCTCTACCTCTAGACGGAGGTACAGTCTGGCAATTCTCTCACACCACCTGAAAACCATCACTTCTACAGGCAGCAAACGTACAGGAGCAGCGCTGCGGTGACCATGCTATAAATTCAAATCTGAGTGAAGAACCATTCATTATGAGATCTGAGTTTGGAACATAAGAGTTGCGTAAGCTGACCCAGTTGCACCCAGCAGCAGTGGCGTAGCCACAGGTGGGCCCGGCCCACCCATTCGGGGCTCAGGCCCACCCGTCAGTAGCACATGTTTAGCAGTAGCTGGTGGGGATCCCAAGCGCCGCCAGCTGAAGACTTCCCCCTGATGGTAACGAAAGCGCTACTCTCCACGATACTGGCACCTGCACATGCTCAGTTTTCAGCGTAAGCCTGCTGCAGACTGCCAAGGTGGAAAGAAGTGTTTTCCCGCCAGCTGAGATGTTTTTTTTCGTGGTGGTGGTGTTGGTGGGGGGGGGGGGGGGGCCGGAACACTTGGTGCCCACCCACTTCTTGCCCAGGCCCACCCAAATCTGTTGTCTGGCTACGCCCCTGCCCAGCAGCAGAATATTTGCAAAGCAGATGAGCTCATTTTGTATTTGTTTCAAATGATCTTTGTGTTCATTTAATAAGAAATTAATGCAGTCCAGTTACCTCTAAGCTAAAGGTCACCCATAAACTACAGTCTTCTGCTCTTTCTGGACACAGTTACATTCATTTATATTGAACCAGAGTTGAAGGATTTCTGCTCCTAACTTGAGAATTATACTTATATATTAGCCTCTTTATTTATTTTTGTTACATTTGTATCCTGCGCTTTCCCACTCATGGCAGGCTCAATGCGGCTTACATGGGGCAATGGAGGGTTAAGTGACTTGCCCAGAGTCACAAGGAGCTGCCTGTGCCTGAAGTGGGAATCGAACTCAGTTCCCCAGGACCAGAGTCCACCACCCTAACCACTAGGCCACTCCTCCACTGTTGCTACTATTTGAGATTCTACATGGAATGTCGCTATTCCACTAGCAACATTCCATGTAGAAGTTGGCCCTTGCAGATCACCAATGTGGCCGCGCAGGCTTCTGCTTCTGTGAGTCTGACGTCCTGCACGTACGTCAGACTCACAGAAACAGAAGCCTGCGCAGCCTTCTACATGGAATGTTGCTAGTGGAATAGCAACATTCCATGTAGAATCTCCAACAGTAGCAACATTCCATGTAGAATCTCCAATAGTATCTATTTTATTTTTGTTACATTTGTACCCTGTGCTTTCCCACTCATGGCAGACTCAATGCGGCTTACATGGGGCAATGGAGGGTTAAGTGACTTGCCCAGAGTCACAAGGAGCTGCCTGTGCCTGAAGTGGGAATCGAACTCAGTTCCCCAGGACCAGAGTCCACCACCCTAACCACTAGGCCACTCCTCCACTCATTTATTGCTGTATGTCTAAAGTTTATACTAAAGTTTCCCTGCAGTCCTAAATTTAGGAGCCACTTTTTATGGCAAAAGTCAGAGGTGGACTGACCCTATGGGCAACTGGAGAGTGTCTGAGGACCCAGAGGCTCTGGGAGGCCCAGTGCCTCTCTTCCCTTCCCTGCACACTATAGCCCCCCCCCCCAAGCCTCAGTGGGCCCTCCCCAGGTCTACTTTGAAAAGCCCACTCTTTCCTGCCCACTGCTGCTGCTCTGTTCGGCACTGCCGCGTCTTCAAAATGGCTGCCAAGATTTCCTGTGGCAGTCTCACTAGACTGCTGAGACCTGTAAGACTGCTGCAGGAAGTCTCAGAAGCCATTAAGGTGAAGCAACGATGGGCAGAAAAGAGTGGGGGGGGGGGGTTGTGCCACTGAAGAGGCCACTAGACCACTTGGGCTTTTCAAGGTATGCCCGGGGGGGGGGGGGGCCTGTAGTATGCTGGAAACAAAGGTTGGGGTGGTGGTGAGGGCACTGTAGTGGGGGCCTGGGGGGGTCAAATCACCCCTTCTGCCTGGGGCCAAGATCACTGTCAGTCTGCCCCTGGCACAAGTTTTTTCTTTAGTCGCTTCAGTTAACGCAAAACGTGATTAGGGATTTACATAATTATGATCTTATAACTCCCATATTGGTTTCTTTACAGTGGTTGCCAATTTCATTTTTGGGTGCATTTTAACTGTTTGTTTTTTTAAGACTGTCCATGTTAGAGGTTTTATTGGAAAGAGAGATACCACTTTGCATTCCTTTATTTTTGATCTTCTTAGAATTCCAAGTATACAAGAGCTTTGGTTGGTTGGTTTGAAGTTATTCTCAACTCCATTTTGTTCCTCATTCCCTTCAGCAAGACAAGATTTGCTTTTTCATAAATTAGTACAGGCTTATTTTCTGTGGCTTGTTCTGAGTGATGGAGGATTTTTTCTGTATGAATATTATTTATTGATTTTTTTGTACTATGTTATTGTGTCTTACAATGTATTGATTGTGTATTTTATTATATATATTTTTGTAAACCACTTAGGACCGAAATGATCCAGTATTAAATCTGTTGCATAGGTACATAAATACATTGGTAATTATGTTGACTGTAGCACTGGGCAGCTGTGAATGTGGCACCACAAAGCGTGATGCATCTGTGGAATTCCTGTGTTAATTCTGTGGTATAGATGAGGAAGGTTTAGGGTCATAATAGAACAGGACAAAATGCCCTCCTGGCTGAAATATGTGAATGAAATGATCTGGCTCAGCCTGTGGTTCACAGCTTCAGATGCCAAACTTTCATCTTTTCAAAGCATATGGACAATAACAACGGGAATTTCTCTGCACCAAAAGTGGGAAGAAATAATGTACATGCCTTTTTTTTCCAAAGAATTATAAACTGTGCATAACCTTTATTCACTACCAGCTCCTTCTTCTCCTGTTTCACGTTATTTTTGAAGTTGTTGAGTGTTCTAATTTCAGCCATGTAAAAATCTAGTTGTACTTAACTTTAATCATCATTCTGACTTTCCCTTTGAAAATATTGATTTGTTTTGCCCTAAGTCTGATGGTGTTAATGTTTTTTGGTTTTGAATATAGTATTCAATCAATCATTTGAAATGGAATATCAATTCCTCTCTGTCTTCACGGGGACTTGTTCGTCTGTGTGCCTGGCTCTACTTTACAACCGTAACAGAAACAATCTGTCTGGTTTCTAAGTGCATGAAATGATTTGCAGAATTGAAGAGAACAGCTTGAACTGGGAAGAGGAGGAAGGGCTCCTGGAAGTTGCTCCTGATTAGAGTTTAGGATAAGGTAGAGAGGGTTGTTACATGCTACCTGGGGATTCCTGACGGCAGTACTGGGGTACCAAATTGTTCAGGAGGAAACAATTTCCAGCCATCTTCTTCTACGGGGCCATTAAATGTAAAAGGTTAAGGGATCCTTTTACTAAGCTGCAGTTAAAAAGAAAAATAATAAAAAAAAGTGGCCTTAGTGCCCCCTTACATGTGTTTTTCCCGTGCACTATGGCCATTTTTACAGCTGGAAAATGACTGATTTTCTATTTTTTCTATTGATGGCCCTGCACTAAATGCTTTTCACAAGTATCACTCAATGCACACTTTATATATATATATATAGAGAGAGAGAGAGAGAGAGAGAAAGAGAGAGAGAGAGAGAGAGAGTAATCAAAATGTTATATGCTATATAGAACTATATGTATGATCACTGTTATGTATGTATATTATCTTCAGACCATCAGAGGCGGATCTCCATTAACTGGCGGCACGCCATTTAACGTTTCACATATGGTGACTATCCCCACCTTTCTCGTCATCGGTCTTTGATGTTTATACTATATATCTTTTGAATATTTAGTTACTTCAATTGCTTCTACTGTATCACTAAGACAAAAAAATGTCATTTTACTTAGCTTTTTAGTCTTGACGACTTATCAGACTGAAGGTCGGGGCTGCATACCGACACGTGTTTCACTAGATAGGCTTTTTCAAGGTATGCCCCTTTATGTCTCAAAAACAGAGTATCAAATATTCAGACCCCATCAGTTAGCACGCGATAACGTAGATGCACTAAGGGGCCCTTTTACAGAGTGGCGGTAAGCCTTACCGCTCGCTCTTTCGGGACTGCCGCCAGTGGCCTCTCCTCCGTGTCGAATTTCATCCTATTCTGTTAAACTTTCAGAGATTTATTCTTCCCCAGAGAGAGGAACAGACATTCTTGACCTCTTTTTTGCATAATTTTGTCTAAATACTATTGGGTCGGAAAGAATAAAAATGACTCTGCACTGCAGAAAATGCTATGACGTGAACTTCAGCAGAAATCCCCTTCTCCTCTTTTTGCAGATACTGTGCTCATAGAAGTTCGTTTGTGGAATTCCTTCCCTACCCCCCCCCCCCCCCCCCTCAGAGTTTAGCATATGAAGGCATTTTAGTTTCAAGATTAGTATGGACAATTAAAAAAAAAAAAACCTTTTCAGGGTTTCAGGCTTACATCTGATTCCTGGTATTACGCTCATTTCTCAGTTACTCTATCAACATGGTCCCTGGCAATATCACCTTCTTGGCCTGCCAGAGACTTGCAGAGCAGCATGTGCAAGGAAGGAATCAAATTCCCAGGCATTGGAAGATAAAGGTGAAGACACTTGTCATTGTAGCACACTCAGCTGTCACACCAGCTGCCCCTGACTTTGGTGGTTTTCTTCTCATTATCTCAGCAGGAAGCCCTCCCCCCACCACACACACAAAAATTGATCACAATACATCTTCCTTGATAGGAAGGGCTTTAGCTTTCTGACTAGTAATGTGCATGGGATGACAAATTACAGCAGGCCAGTGTCTTTGTAGCAAAAATGAGAGTTTCTCTCATTTCTCTGTTAAGTAACATAGTAGATGACGGCAGAAAAAGACCTGCATGGTCCATCCAGTCTGCCCAACAAGATAAACTCATATGTGCTACTTTTTGTGTATACCTTACCTTGATTTGTACCTGTCCTTTTTAGGGCACAGACCGTAACAGAACAGGAGAGGCACCTCGGGGAGATGGTGTATTAAGGATCTCAAGGTGGCAAAATGATGGGATAAGGTGTTGGCCAAAGGATGCTAAGCAGAAGAGAGGGGGTCTTAATGCCCCTGTAGACGTTATTGGTGAGGCCTCACTTGGAGTCCTGTGTTTAGTTTTGGAGGCTGGGGGATAGACAGGGTGATTTGATACAGATATTTACATTCTGGAAAGGTAGTAATGAGCAAACATATCTTTTTCAAAGACTGGGAATCTACTACTACTACTACTACTTAACATTTCTAGAGCGCTACTAGGGTTAGGCAGCGCTGTACAATTTAACAAAGAAGGACGGTCCCTGCTCAAAGGAGCTTACAATCTAATAGATAAGAGTGAGACAAATATAGGACAATCAAGCCATTGTGACATCACTGATGAGGTTGGCTCTTAGGCATTGGTGGAATGAGGCATTATGACATCACAATGTCAGCTCTGGTTAAATCACTGCTATATGTAATACTACTACTACTACTACTACTTAACATTTCTAGAGCGCTACTAGGGTTACGCAGCGCTGTACAATTTAACATAGAGGGACGGTCCCTGCTCAAAGAGCTTACAATCTAATAGATAAGAGTGAGACAAATATAGGACAATCAAGCCATTGTGACATCACTGATGAGGTTGGCTCTTAGGCATTGGTGGAATGAGGCATTATGACATCACAATCTCAGCTCTGGATACCAGAGACTGAAACTCTTCACACTAAGGGGGGAAGTGGGCCAAGTATAGGACAGTTGAGCCATTGTGACATCACTGATGAGGTTGGCTCTTAGGCATTGGTGGAATGAGGCATTATGACATCACAATCTCAGCTCTGGTTAAATCACTGCTATATGTAATATTACTACTACTACTTAACATTTCTACAGCGCTACTAGGGTTACGCAGCGCTGTACAATTTAACAAAGAGAGACAGTCCCTGCTCAAAGAGCTTACAATCTAATAGATAAGAGTGAGACAAATATAGGACAATCAAGCCATTGTGACATCACTGATGAGGGTGGCTCTTAGGCATTGGTGGAATGAGGCATTATGACATCACAATCTCAGCTCTGGTTAAATCACTGCTATATGTAATACTACTACTACTACTTAACATTTCTAGAGCGCTACTAGGGTTACGCAGCGCTGTACAATTTAACAAAGAGAGACAGTCCCTGCTCAAAGAGCTTACAATCTAATAGACAAGTGAACGGTCGGTCCGATAGGGGCAGGCAAATTGGGGCAGTCTGGATTCACTGAACGGCAAGGGTTAGGTGCCGAACGCAGCATTGAAGAGGTGGGCTCCAAGCAAAGACTTGAAGATGGGCAGGGAGGGGGCTTGGCGCAAGGGTTCAGGAAGGTTGTTCCAAGCATAGGGTGAGGTGAGGCAGAATGAGCGGAGCCCGGAGCCGGTGGCAGTGGAGAAGGGCACTGAGAGGAGGGATTTATCCCGTGAACGGAGGAGGTCTATAGAATCTATAGAACTAGAGGGCATGAAATGAAACTGTATGGAAGTTAACTTAAAAACAATATCAGGAAATACTTGTTCACTGAAAGGATGGTGGATGCCTGGAATGTTGTCCTGGTGCAGGTGGTGGGGACAAAATGGTGATAGAATTCAAAAATGCATGGGATAATCAGAAAGGATCCCTGAATAGCAAGAGGCCAGGGCCAAAGAAAAGCTAATTCTCCACAGAGGTGTAAGTGCTCAGAGTTGCAGGTATAATTCTAAACAAAGGTACAGAGAAGGTAGCCTGCATGTTCTGCGGTGAGCGGCAGCTGTGACTCTGGCCACCTTGCTGGGCTGACTAGATGGATTGTGCTGGTCTTGATCTCTCTATCTGCCATCCATTATTATGTAAACATAATGTCCTGCCCTGTATAGCTTGTAGAATAAAAGTGAAAAATTTGGATTTGTGGTTTATAAAACAAAAATACATTAACTAATACTACTACTATTTAGCATTTCTATAGCGCAACAAGGCGTATGCAGCGCTGCACAAACATAGAAGAAAGACAGTCCCTGCTCAAAGAGCTTACAATCTAATCTAAACATTAAAAGGTTATCTCTTAAAACAAAAATCAGTGACAATTCAGTAAAGATATGTCAAACTTCTATTTTGAGTTAGAAACCTAGGAATTTAAACAATACTATAACTTTCTCATGCAATACAACACAAATGAATTCAACGCGATAAACACACCAAGCCTAAACCTTCCTACATGTCCGAGTTGATAGACCTACCACCCAGAAATGCTAAAAGATCATCCCGAATATACCTCAACCTCCACTTCCATAATTGCAAGGGCGTGAAATACAAGACGCTACACCCGTCAACCTTTTCTCACGTGAGCACGCAGCTTTGGAATACACTGCCGCGCAACTTAAGAACGATTTACGAACAAGCTTCCTTCCGCAAATTATTGAAGACCCATCTGTTTGAAACAATTTACGGAAAGAGCCAAAACACATAGAGTCCACACTCACTGTTCATCAATGCATCATACATCCACTTCTGATCTCTCAACCCCCGTAATTCCACATCACTCATACATTTACTCACAGAAATATGTACACCATATGTCTTTGTGTCTTAATACTGCCCTTTATGCTTCCCATTGTCTCCTTCCAATGTATCAATGTTGATGTCCCATTGTTATATTCCTAACGATACTTCGATGATCTTGCATAACTTGTACAATGTAACCCATAACCAAGTTGTAACAAATGTATTTCCATTATTCATATCTTATTGTAAGCCACACTGAGCCCGCAAAGAGGTGGGAAAATGTGGGATACAAATGCAATAAATAAATAAATAAATAAATAAAATAAATATTCTAAACAAAAATATATCAAAAGTTTAAGAAAATGTTTTCAAAACATTATAACATAGAAATAAACAAACTGAAAATCTATTGAATCAAACAATAACACACAATATAAAAAAAAGTGCACTGCAATTCCCCCATTAATTTATACATACATTCACTAACTATTAAAACCCAAAACGGTTCTTCCATGTGTTGCTCTTCAATATTTTAGATGCAAGTTTCACCTGATTGCATCAAAGCCAATTGTCCAATGGACAAGGTAATATAACGTCACACACTTTTTTTTATATTGTGTGTTATTGTTTGATTCAATAAATTTCCAATTTGTTTATTGCTATGATATAATGTTTTGAAAAACATTTTTTCTTAAACTTTCTATATATTTTTGTTTAGAACTTCTATTTTCACCATAGAAAAGGAATACTATTTCAAACCCTTCTGCAAAGCTCTCAAATCTGTCCTAGAGACCCCACAACCAGTCGATTTCAGGATAGTCACAACAAATATGCACGATAAATTTGCACGTTCTGGTTCTCCGGTGCATGCAACTTTATCTTATGCATATTCGTTGTGAAGATTCTGAAAATCCAAATGGTAGGGTTCTCAAGACAAGTTTGGGAAGCCTTGCTCTACAGACTCAGTTGACTCAGCAAATCATCTCTACTGGTACAAATGAACTCAAGGTTGTTTGGTAAAGCATTTTGAGACAGACAAAGGAGCAATGAATATTAATGTCTCAGGTCAGGTTTGAAAGAAACCCCACAATAATAACAACATTAAGTGAATTTAAGCAGCAAAAGAACAAATGCAATGAGGCAACTAGCAGCAAATTAACATCTTATTTATTTTAGAGGACTTGGTGTTATCTTTAGCAATAGGAGACAGAAGAGTCAGGAGACATTTAATTTAATTTGGCATTTCTAACCTGCTTTACCGACAAGTTCTGAGCGATTTACATTATCAAAAGATTAGCTAAAGTAGAGGCTGACCAAAAGACGAATCCAACGTTGGAGATACCTCTACTTCTCCTTGCTTGGTCTTCTTGACGTAGAGGTTTCTTCCTGCCTTTGTTTTTTTATCAAAAGATTGGCTAACATTAATTAGTAATAACTTACAGTGGAACTGTTCAGTATACAGTAAACAATATTACATTACATCATATTAACTAGCTAGACATGGTTGAGCATAATTGTTTATGTAAGATCATATTTAATATGAAACTTGATAGTCTTTGGAACTCATCGTCTGTAATGTAGACCCTTTGCCATTTTTATCGGGACAAGTTTAGGCAAAACGTTTGCTGTCTAAACTTATACCTTGTTCATTTTGTCTTTTAGTTATGGAAGATAAGCTACTGTCAGTAGTAACTAATAATGGAGGGAAGACCTCCAAACAGCAAACAGGGTGAAGGAATGTCCCAAAGAACAAACAGAAGTCAGATAAAAATGCATGCAGGGATAACAGCAATGAGGTGTCTGCGTACATTTTTATGCTTTCAAGGTCACTATTTTACTCCATTCAAGATGAGGCATTTTCTCCTAGTAACCATGGTCACACATCCTCAGCTATGACCCCTGAAGAAGGCATAACAGCCGAAACACGGACCATGTTGGGTCTAGATGACTCATGTGACTTTTTAAGGAGAATAAATTTATTGGACGATGTCTGACTTCTGTTGGCTCTTTGGGGCATTCCTCTACCCTGTTTGCTCAATTTTTTTTTTAAAGGACTTTCCCACTCATTTTGCTTTTGTTTGGGAAGACCTCCAAAGACATTAAGTTAAGACCCTGCAAGTCATGGTTTCCAAGACCTCTAGCATTTGACCACTGCTATGCAACGTCATGCTATCTGGCTTAACTACAGCAACCTCTCTGGGGGCAATATCTCCAAGAGGGTTAGTTTTGGACATACCACGACAGTGATGAACCTCGTTCCTAAACCAGAGTATGTGCAGTATGATCTCAGTCTCTCAAATTTACTGCTAATGCTAACCATTGTACTTGGAGGGCTTCCTTCTGGAATTCATGGGATGCGGCAGCTACCCTTGTGTGCAGGTTAAGCAATGTGAATGGTACATTAGAAGGGATCTGTAAAATGTTGACTCCATTACACAGCAGGCTAGACCATCTTCTCATAATTATCTCCTCATTCCTTTTCCGATGACATTCACTGATAGCTAATCACCATCTGCTGTAAGCATGAACAGTGCCAGAGCATAGTGTGTGCTGATGGCTTTAGCGATGAGAGTATTTTAAAAAATGTAGCTCTAATATCTTCGCTGCTTCATGACACTGGGAGTTATGTATTGTATTTGGCTTGATGGAGTAAGAGCAGCATCAGAAAGGGGGATGGATGCAAGGAATGCACTCCTAGCGGAGACAAAAATAAGTCTTGATCTGGAAAGCCTGGACAAAGCACAAGGTGTGGTAGTAACATAGTAGATGATGGCAGAAAAAGACCTGCACATTCCACCCAGTCTGCCCAACAAGATAACTCATATGTGCTACTTTTTGTGTATACCTTACCTTGATTTGTATCTGTCTTTTTCAGGGCACAGACCGTATAAGTCTGCCCAGCACTAGCTCCGCCTCCCAACCACCAGCCCCTTGATTTGTATCTGTCATTTTCAGGGCACAGACCGTATAAGTCTGCCCAGCATTAGCCCCGCCTCCCAACCACCAGCCCCTTGATTTGTATCTGTCTTTTTCAGGGCACAGACCGTATAAGTCTGCCCAGCACTAACCCCGCCTCCCAACCTCTGCCATCCAATCTCCGCTAAGCTCCTAATGCTGAAGAAGCTAGAGGAAAGCCAGGAATAAGCTGACGGTGGGAAAACTGGATGGATCTAGTGGACTTTATCTGCTGTCATTTTTTTTAATGACAGTCGTAGGAACAGGGTTGTGAGATTACGCTAATGCAAGCAACCTACCTTATACTTCCTCAAGAGCGGAAGCAAGGGGAGATGTATGGACAAAAAGTGAAGCAAGCACAATCTAAGAATATTATAGGCCATAGGGTAGTTGGATCAGGAGTAGCAGGCTACATCTTCTTAGAAACCACTACTGTTGACGGTAGTAGGTTGATGGTGGCCGGATATTGGGCATGCACATTCTGCTAACGCTATGGAATGAGGGAGCATATAATTCTCATTTGTTATTTCCCTGCGTATTTTGGCCAATGACCTCATAAGAATGCAAAAAAAAAAAAAAAGATATTTACACTCTACCCTGGACTCTATATATGGTACCCAGATTTGAGTACGATCCTGAGATCAGCGCACAACTTAATTGACTATTGAGCTGTTAACAGGTAATAATTGTCTACTAACAACCAATTATTGATGTTAACTGGCACCAAATAGGATTTGCACGCGCATCTGGCTATGCACGATTACATAATGCCGGGTGCCTAAATCCCTACAGTGTGCAACTCAAAAGGAGGCGTGGCCAAGGGAGGGGTGTTCTGAAAAGTTGCACACGTTACAGAATAATGGATCGGCGCGGCCAACTTGGGTGTTGGTATTTTACACCACATTTCAGTAAGCACCCAAAGTTACGGCGTGGGAATCGGTACTAAGGGGTTTTTTTTTACAAAGGCGCAGTACCATTTTTAGCACTCACTAATGATTAGGGGGCACTAAATGCTAGAGATGCCCATAGAGATATACGGGTGTATCTAGCGTTTAGTGCACACTTATTTTTAGCATGTGCTAAAAACGGTAGTGCGCCTTTGTAAAAGGTCTATAAAATAATAAGTGGAGTTGAACGGGTAGATGTGAAGCGCCTGTTCACGCTTTCCAAAAATACTAGGACTAGGGGGCATGCGATGAAGCTACAATGTAGTAAATTTGAAACGAATCGGAGAAAAGTTTTCTTCACTCAATGTGTAATTAAACTCTGGAATTTGTTGCCAGAGAATGTGGTAAAGGCAGTTAGCTTAGCGGAGTTTTAAAAAGGTTTGGACGGCTTCCTAAAGGAAAAGTCCATAGATTGTTATTAAATGGACTTGGGGAAAATTCACTATTTCTGGGATAAGCAGTATAAAATGTTTAGTAATTTTTTTGGGATCTTGCCGGGTATTTGTGACCTGGATTGGCCACTGTTGGAAACAGGATGCTGGGCTCGATGGACCTTTGGTCTGTCCCAGTACGGCAATACTTATGTACCCCCCTTAGTGCTGATTCCCATGCAAAACCCTTTATAGAATCGTGCTTAGTGCTAATCTTTTTCCGGCAACCACGTCCAGAAATTGGACCTGTGTTTTAATGCCTCAAGTCTTTTCTTAATCTGACCTTTATCTGGTAAAATTGAAACTCAGGAACTTTCTTCCAATGAAACAGGGCTGCCGAGAGGTGGGGGGAGGGGGCAAAATTCACCAAGGCCCGGGTCTCCAAAGGGGGTCCCACGCTGGAGGAAGACATCTTCTGCTGGTGGGGCATCGGGATCCCCGCCAGCCAAGGTATTTCAAACTTCAATCCTGTTGGGGCAGAGATTGGGGGGGGGGGGGGGGCGGCAGCAATGGGAGGGGGGCAGCAGCGGCCCTGCCCCGGCAGCCCTGCCCTGGTTCAGTCTCTCAGCGGTCCTGCAATGAAACAGAAGCATGCCACACCTGTTTCTTTGTTCTACATGTACCAGGATGATGCTTGCTTGACTCTAGACTTCGCGCCTTCTGTCTCGCTGCACCCTACGCCTGGAATAAACTTCCTGAGCCCCTACGTCTTGCCCCATCCTTGGCCACCTTTAAATCTAGACTGAAAGCCCACCTCTTTAACATTGCTTTTGACTCGTAACCACTTGTAACCACTCGCCTCCACCTACCCTCCTCTCTTCCTTCCCGTTCACATTAATTGACTTGATTTGCTTACTTTATTTATTTTTTGTCTATTAGATTGTAAGCTCTTTGAGCAGGGACTGTCTTCTATGTTTGTGCAGCGCTGCGTACGCCTTGTAGCGCTATAGAAATGCTAAATAGTAGCAGTAATAGTAGTAGAGGAGTAGCCTATTGGTTAGTGCAGTGCAGCTCCTTGTGACTCTGGGTAAGTCACTAAACCCTCCATTGCCCCTGGTACAAAATAATACCTGAATATATGTAAACCGCTTTGAATGTAGTTGCAAAAACCTCAGAAAGACGGTATATCAAGTCCCATTTCCCTTTCCTCCTTTCCCTTATGACATCACAATATCAGAAGTGAGCCAAGTATCGGGCAATCAAGCCATTGTGACATCACTGATGAGGTTGGCTCTTATTGGTGGAATGAGTGGAGGAGTAGCCTAGTGGTTAGTGTAGTGGACTTTGATCCTGGGGAACTGGGCTCGATTCCCACTGCAGCTCCTAGTGACTCTGGGCAAGTCACTTAACCCTCCATTGCCCCTGGTACAAAATAAGTACCTGAATATATGTAAACCGCTTTGAATGTAGTTGCAAAAACCTCAGAAAGGCAGTATATCAAGTCCCAGTTCCCTTTTACCCTCCTCTTTCCCTTATGACATCACAATATCAGAAGTGAGCCAAGTATCAGGGAATCAAGCCATTGTGACATCACTGATGAGGTTGGCTCTTATTGGTGGACTGAGCCTCCACCTACCCTCCTCTCCTCCTTCCTGTACACATTAATTGATTTGATTACTTTATTTTTTGTCTATTAGATTGTAAGCTCTTTGAGCAGGGACTGTCTTTCTTCTATGTTTGTGCAGCGCTGCGTACGCTTTGTAGCGCTATAGAAATGCTAAATAGTAGTAGTAGTAGGAGGAGGTGATAGTTACTGTCTGGCATCAGTAAAAGGCTTCAATAATCAAAATCTTGACAAATTCTTAAGCATCAGTTAATGCAAACCAAAAAAAGAATATTTGATAGCATTTCACTAACAACTAAACGACACAAAATTCTTGGTTTTAGTATTCAGTGATAGTTTCAAGGTGACTTTCCCTCCCAGCTTCTTCAGTGCTACAATGTAATTTTCTTAATCTTTCACACATTGTGCACTGTCAAGGTTGCTACTGATGGACACCTGTCAGACAAGCCACAGAGAGAGTTTATGGTTTGCAACTTCAAAGGCTACTGACCTATATAAGGTAACAGAGTTACTATTCTAAATCGTTTTCAAACACGTTGAAAGTGAAATCAAACCTCATTAAAAATGAACACGGAGGCACCCAAAGTTCTGTGAAATTTCTACACTTTTGAGGTGTTTTAAACTAGCTTAATATATAATGAGGCATGTTCATACTGTTAATAGGATCTTGGAGGCAATGTAGATTATCAAAACCCTCCTACAAGCCTATATTTAAAACAGATGCATAGGTTTGAAATGCTCTTTCACAAAATGGAAAAAAAATAAGTTATTTTTACCATCATCTGTGATTGTTATAAAGTGGTCTTTCTCCAAAATTGTTTTAAAAATCCAGAAGGATATCGATTATTTTTAAAGTTATGTTCATCTACATATGACTTTTCAGATAGGGAAATATCTGCCTAAAAATTTAAAGGCTCAGAGAGGGGTGTGATAAATTCATACTTAGGATAAATCTACATCAATGGACTACACATGGTCACGACTCAATCTAAGCGGCTAATTTCTATACTATTCAGTAACTATAACTGCTTTCAGTTTTGAGATGGGGACTTGTATTTTATAAAAATGAGAGTTTCCGCCTCGGCATCATTAGACCTACAGTAATATAATCACACCAGTCATGGCCTCTCTGCTTTAAGGATGGCAGGTAGAAAGAGTTGTATCTGCCTTCCACCATCTAGGCTGTCAGAGCAATTCCACAGTGCTGCGGTTGAATGTAGAACCAGTATCTCGTTGTAAATGAGCTTCAGCTGAATGCAGACACGGCTGGCTCTATTTTCCCCATGGTTGTGCTGAATAAATCAATGCACGAATCCGATATATTAATTTGGACTTTAGACAGGATCCAATTCATCCTATTTGGTGGTCTATACAAACCACCGGTCTGATTGTTTAGAGAGGAAATAGTGTTTTGTTTTGTTTTTTAAAGACCTTTGTGTACCAGAACTGCTTTTTCAGCCAAGGTCCTAGACTATGCTTCCAACAGGAAATGCAAGCAGGAGCAAGAATGCATTGTAGAAAGTAGTTTAAGAGACCCTGTATTTTGTTTTTAATATTTTATTGAGTATAATTGAAAATACAAAAATATATAGTTAAATTACTACTACTAGCATTTATATAGCGCTACCAGACGCACGCAGCGCTGAACATTTGACAAAGAGCTTACCATCTAAGTAAAACAGACAGACAAGACATTAAGGCAAGGGAAATACAGGGTAAAGAGGAACAGGGGAGGAGGAGGGCAAATGAGTAGGTACAAGCAAGTCACAAATGTATAATATTTACAAGAACAGTAGAACAAGTCCTTTAAAGAAAGCATGAGTACAATGAGTAAATATCCAGGACTAAAGTATAAATATTCTCAGATAACAAAATGGCCGACCTTTGTGATTTATATGCTAGATAAATAATTATCTAAAGTTTTCCATTTTAACAGTTTACGAGATTTCTGGAAAGTACAACTTAAGTTATTTTCATATTTTTTTATACAATATAACCCAATTCCACCACATGTGGAAAGAGGTGAGTTATCCTTCCAATGATTAACGATGACTTTAAGGGCAACAGATATTAGAGGCAAAATAATGGACTTAAGAGAAACCTATTCCATATCTTCTCCCACAACAAATCCTGTCTCAGTGGTGCAAGCACAACAAATTTGTGCCTTTTCACAAAAAGGTTATCCCTAAAGTGGTTGAAATGGACAATAAATTGCAGCATTCAGATAATTGCTATAAATTGGGCCATTACAAGAAATTAGAACATTTGGGATTAAAGATAGTTTAATCCTGCGTAGACGGAATTAATAGAAACTCAGGTCAGAGCTACCAGTTTGAGACGTCTGAGTTTTCATGCAGAGATACTGTTGAGGAAATATCTCAAGGAAGTGGAATACTGATTCAATATCTGACATGATAGAGGTATATAAAATATTGAGTGGAGTGGAACAGGTGGATGTGAAGCGTCTGCTCACGCTTTCCAAAAATACTAGGACTAGGGGGCATGCGATGAAACTACAGTGTAGTAAATTTAAAACAAATCGGAGAAATTTTTTCTTCACCCAACGTGTAATTAAACTCTGGAATTCGTTGCCGGAGAAAGTGGTGAAGGCGGTTAGCTTAGCAGAGTTTAAAAAGGGGTTGGACGGTTTCCTAAAGGACAAGTCCATAAACCGCTACTAAACGGACTTGGAAAAATCCAAAATTCCAGGAATAACATGTATAGAATGTTTCTACATTTGGGTAGCTTGCTAGGTGCCCTTAGCCTGGATTGGCCGCTGTCATGGACAAGATGCTGGGCTCAATGGACCCTTGGTCTTTTCCTAGTATGGCATTACTTATGTACTTATTAAATGTGAATATTTACCTCAGGAGGTCAAGATGAGAAGGTACCTGATGTCCCAACGGGTAGAGAAAATGTCTCTCTTAATCTGAGTTTTAGGAAACTACGCTGATCTATCAGAGCGTGCCCACTGTCTTGGCAACTTTCTTTTCAGAAGATGAAATTATGATTCTTAAAACTTAATTTAGAAAGAAAGATTTCCTATGTTGTGGAAGGAAATTGCAAATTTTTTCAGATCTTTCTAGTTACACAGTCTCAATGTAAGCAATCTACTACTACTACTACTTAACATTTCTAAAACGCTACTAGGGTTATGAAGCGCTGTACAATTTAACAAAGAGAGACAGTCCCTGCTCAAAGAGCTTACAATCTAATAGATAAGAGTGAGACAAATATAGGACAATCAAGCCATTGTGACATCACTGATGAGGTTGGCTCTTAGGCATTGGTGGAATGAGGCATTATGACATCACAATCAGCTCTGGATACCAGAGACTGAAACTCTTCACACTAAGGGGGGAAGTGGGCCAAGTATAGGACAGTCGAGCCATTGTGACATCACTGATGAAGTTGGCTCTTAGGCATTGGTGGAATCAGGCATTATGACATCACAATCTCAGCTCTGGTTAAATCACTGCTATATGTAATACTACTACTACTACTTAACATTTCTACAGCGCTACTAGGGTTACGCAGCGCTGTACAAATTAACAATTAAGGACGGTCCCTGCTCGGAGGAGCTTACAATCTAAAGGACGAAATGTCAAGTTGGGGTAGATAAGTTTAAGGCAAAGATTTTGGCCCTTAGGCCTACATTTTCTTAATTCCCCTTCAAATGTATAATCATTTTTACTAATACTATTTATTTCTTCTTTGAGCCAGATCAGTTAGAAAGATTATTAGATAAGGAAGTGAAATAGTATATCTATAGGTGGAAGATTCGTTAGATCGCTTTAAGTATTGACCTGGTAGAATTTGGTGTCTTTGACTTCTTTGCCTCGGTTTCCTTGCTTGTCTCTCCTTTCTTTGATGTGGACTAGATTGTTTTCTTTGAGTGCTTGCTGTACTTACTATATTTAAAACGTGAATTAAAAAACAAATCCTTTCTGCTAATAAGCAAAATGTTTTAGTGTAAGCTTTATTGAACAGGGATGACCTTTTATGTATCAGTAAAGTACTTGGAATACCCAGCAACCATTTCAGAGGGCCCTATGTCAGAAGTCTGTGAAGTAACCCCCCCCCCCCCCCTCCCAAAGTAAGATTCATTACATAGGACCTGATTGTGCGAGGCTTCCTGTGCCAGGAAGACAATATGGATGAACCTTATTCCATGATGCTATACAGTCATGAGAAATACAGCTTTTTCTCTTTGTGGCCAGTTTTGTAGAATAAGCTGGCTGCTCGGTCATAAAAGCATTCAGATTTATCTGCTTTTAAGAAACAATTGAAAACTTATATATTTGTCAGCTGTTTTTTTTTCTTGATGTTGAATTTACTGTATTCTGCAAATGGTACACATAAGTACATAAGTAATGCCACACTGGGAAAAGACCAAGGGGTCCATCGAGCCCAGCATCCTGTCCATGACAGCGGCCAATCCAGGCCAAGGGCACCTGGCGAGCTTCCCAAACGTACAAACATTCTATACAATCAAGCCATTGTGACATCACTAATGAGGTTGGCTCTTATTGGTGGAATAAGCCACTATGACATCACAATAGGTTAAATCACTGCTCTATGTAATAAAAGTGAGCCAAGTAGAGGACATAAGTACATAAGTAATGCCACACTGGGAAAAGACCAAGGGTCCATCGAGCCCACGACAGCGGCCAATCCAGGCCAAGGGCACCTGACGAGCTTCCCAAACGTACAAACATTCTATACAATCAAGCCATTGTGACATCACTAATGAGGTTGGCTCTTATTGGTGGAATAAGCCACTATGACATCACAATAGGTTAAATCACTGCTCTATGTAATAAAAGTGAGCCAAGTAGAGGACATAAGTACATAAGTAATGCCACACTGGGAAAAGACCAAGGGTCCATCGAGCCCAGCATCCTGTCCACGACAGCGGCCAATCCAGGCCAAGGGCACCTGGCGAGCTTCCCAAACGTACAAACATTCTATACAATCAAGCCATTGTGACATCACTAATGAGGTTGGCTCTTATTGGTGGAATGAGCCACTATGACATCACAATAGGTTAAATCACTGCTCTACGTAATAAAAGTGAGCCAAGTAGAGGACAAAATTACATAAGTAATGCCACACTGGGAAAAGACCAAGGGTCCATCGAGCCCAGCATCCTGTCCACGACAGCGGCCAATCCTGGCCAAGGGCACCTGTGGTGTGTTGTTTAGTGATTTTGATATATGTTTTATTTTAATGTTTTTATATCAAACTGATGCTTACAGAAAGTGGCCACAGAATACCAGCTTCAGTTGAAAGGAAGCACAGATACCCTACGCATGTGGGACAATAATTCCTTAGTGTTCTACTGTGGCAGACAAATACTTAACTTTTTGCACCCAAGTGACAGTGATATGTACACATAATACACTGAAATGTGCTTTTGCGACTGTTATCTGGACAGACCAAGACAGCAAGAGAAAGAATATGAAATGCAGGACATTTTTTGGCACTGCTACAGACTCAGACATAGGTAAACAAACCTATCCAAGGTAGAGATTCAAAGGCTCTCAATTAAATTAATCCTGCTTCAATTAAAGCCTCAAATATTAAACTTAAATACAGAATTGTAAAACAATTTGTAGTAATTAGCATATTTTATCAATGTGCTTTAATGCTGTGTAATGTGCTGGTAACTGAAATTTATAATGAGTTGTACCAGCAGATGGATTGCACACTTCATGCATCTAATGAAAAATGGAAGGAAGCCTGCAGCTCAGTCCACCGTAAGAGCAAAATAGTCTTGTAGTGATATTGGGGAATTGTTTGAGTGGATCAAAGCTATTTTTAAGGGGGGGGAATACAACTGATTTGAAGCTTGTGTGTTCTGCCTTTCAGAACACAAGTTATCTAACATAAGTAAATTAAAGAATTAGAGCACCGTAATAGAATTTTTAATGAATTTATAAACCAGCAGTCAAAGAAGAAGTCATAAGGCAGTGAACTTAACAATGCAATTAAATCATATAAAGAAACCAACACATGTTTAAAAACAAAATGCAAAACCGCAAAAGTAGAGGCTGACAAATGCGTAAACCAATAGGGAGATAATATCAAAAAACAGTTTATTCAGAATATTCATATCGGGGACCCGACACGGTCCGTGTTTCGGCGCCAAAGTGCCTGCCTCAGGGGTCACAAACAACTTTCCCTGAGAAGAAGCTGATTGGCTTGAATAATTCCTTTATATATGCACGTGGTTATAAAAACAAGTTAATCCACAGAGAGACTAAAAGACCGGCCAACCGATCAGCAAACACAGATATTCTGAATAAACTGCTTTTTTAAAAATATTATCTCCCTATTGGTTTGCGCATTTGTCAGCCTCTACTTTTGCTGTTTTGCTTTGACTCTCCGTGGAGGCTCCTCCTGTCTTCTTGTAAAAACAAAATGCACCATACGCAGTAAGACTGTCAGCAAGAAGGCCACACAATTACAAAGAGATGAAAAATAACCAGGTCTTTAAACATTAAAAAAAAAAAATTTAATTCAATTTCTCCATTAAAGAGCCAGGAAGAGGTTCTCAGGACGCACCTGGCCAGTCAGGTTTCAGGATATCCACAATGAATATGCATGAGAAATTTGCATGCTCTACCTCCTTGTATGAAAATGTTTCACGTACGCATTCATTGTGGGGTAGCCTGAAATCCTGACCCCTGGACTAGGTTGAGAATCCCTACTCCAGCACAGTGTAGGAGCAGTAACTGAAAAGGGTAGCCTCGCTCCTTGACGGCTGCAACCCAGTTGGGATTTCAGGATTTCCCCAATGAATATACATCCATACGACGAAGTTAAGAGGGAACAGGCTTAGGAGTAATCTAAGAAACTATTATTTCACAGAAAGGGTGGTGGAGGCATGGAATGGCCTCCAGGTGGAGCAGGACTGTGTCAGAATTTAAAAAGGCAAGGGATATAAGCACGTGGGATCGCTTAGGAAAAGGAAGAGTTAGGGATTACAGAGGATGGGCAGACTGGCCTTTATCTGCCGTCATGTTTCTATCTATACCACCTTACAATTACACAAAATACATATCAAATCCTGTTCGGGCGCACCTGCTTCTCAGAGTGGAGGAGTGGCCTAGTGGTTAGGGTGGTGGACTTTGGTCCTGGGGAACTGAGTTCAATTCCCACTTCAGGCACAGGCAGCTCCTTGTGACTCTGGGCAAGTCACTTAACCCTCCATTGCCCCATGTAAGCCGCATTGAGCCTGCCATGAGTGGGAAAGCGCGGGGTACAAATGTAACAAAAATAAATAGATACTATTGGAGATTCTACATGGAATGTTGCTACTATTGGAGATTCTACGTGGAATGTTGCTATTCCACTAGCAACATTCCACGTAGAAGGCTACGCAGGCTTCTGTTTCTGTGGCCTGCGCGGCCACATTGGTGATCTGCAAGGGCCGATTTCTACATGGAATGTTGCTAGTGGAATAGCAACATTCCACGTAGAATCTCCAATAGTAGCAACAGTGGAGGAGTGGCCTAGTGGTTCGGGTGGTGGACTTTGGTCCTGGGGAACTGAGTTTGATTCCCACTGCAGGCACAGGCAGCTCCTTGTGACTCTGGGCAAGTCACTTAACCCTCCATTGCCCGCTGCATTGAGCCTGTCATGAGTGGGAAAGCGCGGGGTACAAATGTAACAAAAAAAAAATATTTAAAACCAGCCCCCACAATACACAGAAAACATGTTCTCCCAGCCCCACTAGATTTCCCACTGGAGCATCCAATAGCTGTGCAGCCGGTGACAGTGCTCTAGAGTCACTGATGTCATGTCAGTGGCTCTGGGACATACTACCTACTGGGCAGGGTTTCTGGCTCCTGAAGGCACCATGCAGTGAAACATATTGTGTCGAGCCTGGATGTGAGGTGCATCATCAGAGCACTGTGTCTAGTTGGTCTTATGCTAGGCCCTGCTGTTATCTACAATGCGAGATCTTCATGAACAATAATTTGGATATTGTGAGATATTTGGAAAATGCACACTGAGCAGAGACAGTCTCGAACATGCCATATGATTTCAAATGTTACTTGCTCAGAATAGAGAATGGGTAGGCCTAAATACGCTTAACAATTTAAATCACAGCACATCTGTAATGAAGATTTAATTTTTTGCTCCATCAAATGAAAGATACAGGGAGGAAACTGATGTCTAACGAACTGGTCATACAACAAGCAAAAGCACTCAAAGTGGAGGGACACTCAATCCCTACGAGCAATCATCTCGCTTGTGGTTGTTTGGACGTGAGGCTCCATTGTATATGTAACAGATTTTTATTGTCCTATGCAAGCCTTGAGATCACAAGGTTCCTATTGGCTTGTTGTAGAGATGTCTAGTGGAGATGACAGAATCTGCATTTTCTGTGATTGGACCCCTTGAACGGAACAAGCGCCTGATGGTGCCAGTTAAAAAAAAAATGGTTGAAAACTTTTTTGTACGAACATATGGTGGGCAGTGATAGTTTGGCAACAGTACTAGGGGGAAGAGGATGTCTTTGGTTTGGATCTGTATTTGTGTCTGTTTTGTTGAGTTTTTCTTGTTTTATATTTGGCTTTGGTTTTATGTATGTGAATTGTACCCCGCCCAGTTATTAGGCAAGCTAGAAATGTGCAATAACTAAATGTTTCTTCCAGTTGTGAGTTGTTGTAGCACTGATTAGTTAACTAAACTGAAGTTACCTAGGTTTAGAATATGCGGGATGCAAAGAACAAACAAAGAAACTTCAGACCGTACAAAACATGGCAACTAGGCTTATATTTGGAAAAATGCGATTTGAAAGCGCAAAACCTCTCCGCAAAAAGCTACACTGGCTCCCAATCAAAGAACGCATTGCTTTCAAAATCTGCACCGGTTCACAAAATCATCTACGGTGAAGCCCCAGGATACATGACACATCTGATCAACTTACAAACCAGAAACATATCAGAATCAACACAAACATTTCTAAATCTTCACTACTCAAGCTGCAAAGGTCTTAAATACAAATCAATCTACGCATACAGTTTCTCCTACATAAGCACGCAATTATGGAATGCATTACCAAAAGCCTTGAAAACGACATACAACTACCTAAACGTCAAGAAATCACTACTACAACTTGTTCCAAAAGGCATACCCTAACGACCCAACTAAATGCCTGAACTCTGCTACACAAAACTCAAGTACATAATGGACATTACTCAACTCTTCCGTTGTACGACTCCCTAATGTGACAGTGCTACATCAACTCTATCCTATCACAACATTACCTTGTATTTGTTCACCGGAGACTTCAAAGGCTCTCTGGTACTGTGTAAGCCACATTGAGCCTGCAAATAGGTGGGAAAATGTGGGATAGAAATGTAAAATAAATAAAATAAAAGATGAATAGATTGGAAAAATACCTTTCTACTCTTTCCTCCACTTGCTGTGATCAATGGCTGTTCCTTCCCCTACAGGGCTAGATCATGGACTTCCACCTACTGGCCAAAACGTGCAGTTTGTAAATTATCAAATGTAATTTTAATACTGAAAAGGTCAAAATGTAATCAGATCTGAGTTACACCTGGGTACACCTATTTCCTATCTACTTCTGCTAAGATTGGGAAGGCTGAGCATGTTGTAACCTTGGGAGACTCTCATCTGGGTTACAACTGGTTCTTGTCCTTACTTAAAATATGGTGATATAGACCACTAGAAGCTGTCTGACTCCATGGGCATTGTGAAGTCTCAGATGGTTCAGTAACTTCCCAGACAGCCACCAGCACATTGGCCATGCCGACAACTGCAACAGCAATGTGTGTCTTAGGGTGAAAATCACTTAAGAAATATTTAGGGGTACACCTCTAGAAAATCCTGCTGGTAAAAGTAAGGCTGCCAACTGGACCCAGATGCACAGAATAGGGTTGAGCTAGTCCTGGATTAATCCTTTTGCATGCAGGGCCTTGTTCTGATATCCCCATTGCATTCCCTAAAAAAAAAGACAAGTCCCAGCATGCAATGGGGTAAATCCAGGACTGGATCAAGTGTCCTGCAAATCTGGGTCCAGTTGGTAGCCTTATCTTAAAAGGGACTGGCTCTGCTACTATGCACCTGTCTAGGCAGGGGGGGGGGGGCTATTAATATATCTAATTTAATTATTTAGTACCAGTAGCATTTCGCCAATTGGACTGGTCAATGGGCCAATAGATTTCAGGTAGTCTACAAATGCAAGCAACAAGCAGTCTCTTCCACATGGCATGTCTGCAAACACTTATAATGAAATAGACAGCAATACCTATTAAGATGGTCAATGCAGACAGGTTTGGCTGACAGCCCTCCAGCTAAACCCCCAAAACATCACATACAATACCTAACAAGTGTCTTGAGACCTGATCTGTTATAAAGTATCTTAAAAACTGAGATTATTCAGTTTCACTGTGGAAATGGTGTGCAGCTAGCAGTTTGAACTGAATAATACAACACATGTGGAATTGGAGTTAAAATACGGAACTCATTGTCTCCCTATCCGTTTCCGCATTCAATTCAAACTTCTCTTGCTGACCTATAAGTGCATTCCCTCTACCGCTCCCCAGTACCTCTCCACTCTTCTCTCCTTACGCCCCCCCCCCTCGGGTACTCTGTTCCGTGGATAAATCTCTCGTCTGTCCCCTTCTCCTCTACTGCTAATTCCAGACTCCATTCCTTTTATCTCGCTGCACCTCACGCCTGGAATAGACTTCCTGAGCCTGTACGTCTAGCCCCAACTTTGGCCGTTTTCAAGTCCAGGCTAAAAGCCCACCTCTTTAACGCTGCTTTTGACTCCTAACCACTACTCACTTGCCCTGTACCCTTTTACCCCACCTCTTTAATTCCCTTACCTCTTACTTGTTCTGTTTGTCTGTCCTATTTAGATTGTGAGCTCTTTGAGCAGGGACTGTCTTTTCATGTATGGTGTACAGCGCTGCGTATGCCTTGTAGCGCTATAGAAGTGATAACTAGTAGTAGTAATATAGAAGCCTGCCCTTGCAGATCAGCAACGCGGCCGCGCAGGCTTCTGAGTCTGACGTCCTGCACGTATGTGCAGGACGTCAGACTCACAGAAACAGAAGCCTGCGCGGCCGCATTGCTGATCTGCAAGGGCAGGCTTCTAGATGGAATGTTGCTAGTGGAGGAGTAGGCTAGTGGTTAGTGCAGTGGGACATGGGATGTTGTTACTATTTGAGATTCTGGAATGTTGCTATTACTTGAGATTCTACATGGAATGTTGCTACTGTTGGAGATTCTGTTGCTACTATTTGAGATTCTACATGGAATGTTGCTACTGTTTGAGATTCTACATGGAATGTTGCTATTCCACTAGCAACATTCCATTTTTAGATTGTGAGCTCTTTGAGCAGGGACTGTCTTTTTGTGTATGGTGTACAGCGCTGCGTATGCCTTGTAGCGCTATAGAAGTGATAAGTAGTAGTATTTATTCAGCAATATTTATTTTAGATTTGCTCACACCTTTTTCAGTAGGAGCTCAAGGTGAGTTACATTCAGGTACACTGGATGACAATTACTCATTATTTTCAGAGAGGTTTAAAAACCTGGTTAAGAATATTTGTCTTAAGTTGTGGGTAAAGAAAGTGGTAGATGTTGGAATGTAGGAGAACTTTTATGTATATTTCCAGGTAGGCCTGGTTCTCTTTTTGTGATCCGCACAGAACTCTTCCCAGTTCTGTGATCACCTAACTGAACTAAAGAAGAAAAAAAAAAGTGACAATTGTTTGGCACTGAACAATCAGAGAGCACAAGCCAATATAGGAAAGTGAACTATGCTCAGGGTGACTGTTCTGACACTGGTAGTGAAAGGTGCTGCCTTTGGCACCAAATATGTTTTTAAGTCACTAAAAGATCCATTTCTTAGCTCAGTGACATTCACCAGACATACAGGGTAAGCGGGCACAAGAAAGTACAATATGTTTGCAAACGCTGCCACTTGCAGGAAGGTGATGGGCAATGCAGAGAGGGCTTAGCTTCATTTTAGCAAGTCAGATTTACAATGAGAAAAAAAGAAATACAGTAGGTGGCTATGCTCTCCATAATAATCAAAATCCACTAAATGAAAATGTGTTATGAAAGGAAGGAAAAAGGCCTCAAAGAGCTCAAGAATCATATAGATTTTTTTTTTTTTTTTTTTTTAGAGCTGAACAGATCAAAAGATCTTCTCTTCATCATTGGCCAAAAAAGTCCAACTCTTAGCTGTCACTGCTAGTTGGCTTTTTCTTGTCAATTCGCTGTAGCTCGATATAGTATCGATCGTATCACTGAGTTTTTTTTGATGGACATTATACTCATAAAAAAATAGAAAAACGAAAAAAAAAATAAAAATTTGATGGATATCATAATCAGAGAAAAGAAGAAAAGAAAAAAAAAAAAGAGTGGAGGAGTGGCCTAGTGGTTAGGGTGGTGGACTTTGGTCCTGGGGAACTGAGTTCGATTCCCACTTCAGGCACAGGCAGCTCCTTGTGACTCTGGGCAAGTCACTTAACCCTCCATTGCCCCATGTAAGCCGCATTGAGCCTGCCATGAGTGGGAAAGCGCAGGGTACAAATGTAACAAAAATAAAATAGATACTATTGGAGATTCTACATGGAATGTTGCTACTATTGGAGATTCTACATGGAATGTTGCTATTCCACTAGCAACATTCCATGTAAAAGGCTGCGCAGGCTTCTGTTTCTGTGAGTCTCACGTGCAGGACATCAGACTCACAGAAGCAGAAGCCTGCGCGGCCACATTGGTGATCTGCAAGGGCCGACTTCTACATGGAATGTTGCTAGTGGAATAGCAACATTCCATATAGAATCTCAAATAGTAGCAACAGTGGAGGAGTGGCCTAGTGGTTAGGGTGATGGACTTTGGTCCTGGGGAACTGAGTTTGATTCCCACTTCAGGCACAGGCAGCTCCTTGTGACTCTGGGCAAGTCACTTAACCCTCCATTGCCCCATGTAAGCCGCATTGAGCCTGCTGTGAGTGGGAAAGCGCGGGGTACAAATGTAACAAAAAAAAAGATAAGGATGTCAACAAGGAAGGTTTTTTGGCCAATGATGACGAGAAGATCTTTTGATCTGTTCAGTTCTAAAAAAAAAAAAAAAAATCTATATGATTCATGAGCGCTTTGAGGCCTTTTTCCTTCCTAAGACATTTTCATTTAGTAGATTTTGATTATTATTTAGTCAAGTGATCTTGCATTTCCACACCCTTCACTTTTATTTGGTTTAGTGTATCCTCTCCATAAATACAGACACTGTTAATCTGCTATGGGGCTGAAATAGAAAGCATTTTTTTTTCTTCAGACACACAAACTTGGAAAAAAAAAACCCTTTAATACATCAATCCTTTGTCACACAGTGCATGTTACTACTTTAATAGTAAATGTCTATCTGTATATACATACTGTTTAAAAATGTGAAGGGTGCATCTGTATAGTCTATTTCCCTACAGGATAAAGTATGCTTGTTTTCTGATCTCTACTGAGTCAGACCTCCATCATCCACAGCAGGGCTGAAAGTATCTATTTAAATGAGGCAGCGGAGATGAGCTCTTATTTTAGGACAGAGAACATGCTAAAACACAACATAAGGAAATTTAGTAAATGTTTTATGGTAAAAGAGTAGCTTAAAAATAATTGTACATGTTCTCCCATAGCCTGTGGAGGGACGTAAATAGAGCACTCACGATTGGCTGAAGCTCTCTGGGATTTCATAGGTTCCATGACAAAACAGAGCTTCTCAACCTCTCTCAGAGACACATTTTCAGGATTGCACAATTAATATGCATGAGATAGGTTTTCAAGACCACCACCATAAATATGTATGACATGAACTTCCAGAGAGGCCTGTTGTATGCAAATCTAACTGGCAGGATGTGCCTCCAGGAGGTTGAGCAGCGCTGTGATTTAAAAAAAAAAAAAAAAATCAACCATGCTGTAGCTGGTGTAGTTGAGTTTAATATTTTCATTCTAATTGGGTCGATTGTTCAGCCTCTACTAACGTATAATTATTTCAGCAGTAGCCATTTCTGGGCAGACTTACAATTACACTGGCTCAAAAGTTATTGGTGCAATATTTAGAAGTGTTAGAGACTTCTTCTCTCCTCTCAATATTGCCTGTCTATTGTCTTCAAAAATGTATTTTGAGGGTTAAAGGAGGGAGGCCTAGAACATTTTTTTCAAGATACTATTACCTGAGGTGGAGGCGATTCCCACTTTTTTTTTTTTTTTTGGCTTACTACTACTACTTAACATTTCTAGAGCGCTACTAGGGTTACGCAGCGCTGTACAATTTAACATAGAAGGACAGTCCCTGCTCAAAGGAGCTTACAATCTAATAGATAAGAGTGAGACAAATATAGGACAATCAAGCCATTGTGACATCACTGATGAGGTTGGCTCTTAGGCATTGGTGGAATGAGGCATTATGACATCACAATCTCAGCTCTGGATACCAGAGACTGAAACTCTTCACACTAAGGGGGGAAGTGGGCCAAGTATAGGACAGTCGAGCCATTGTGACATCACTGAGGAGGTTGGCTCTTAGGCATTGGTGGAATGAGGCATTATGACATCACAATCTCAGCTCTGGTTAAATCACTGCTATATGTAATACTACTACTACTACTTAACATTTCTAGAGCGCTACTAGGGTTACGCAGCGCTGTACAATTTAACAAAGAGAGACAGTCCCTGCTCAAAGAGCTTCACATAAGAAACCTTAAAATAGGGAACGTGTATGCTAAAACCAAGCGCATGTTGTCCAGAAAGGAAAGATGTCAACCATCATTCATGAAAAGGTGCCTCTAAACCAAGTAAAAGTTTTAGCTATGGAAATCTCACCACTACAAGATCAACTCTACATAACTTTAGCAGGCATATTTTTTCAGTAACATACCAGAATATTAATACAAAGTATGATTTTTTTTTAATGAAATTCTCTTTCTTCTTGAGCCCCAGTAAGTCAATGGATGTTTTACTGAAAAGCTCACTTACTACTACTACTACTATTTAGCATTTCTATAGCGCTACAAGGCGTACGCAGCACAAATATAGAAGAAAGACAGTCCCTGCTCAAAGAGCTTACAATCTAATAGACAAAAAAATAAATAAAGTAAGCAAACCAAATCAATTAATGTGAACGGGAAGGAGGAGAGGAGGGTAGGTGGAGGCGAGTGGTTACCAGTGGTTACGAGTCAAAAGCAATGTTAAAGAGGTGGGTTTTCAGTCTAGATTTAAAGGTGGCCAAGGATGGGGCAAGACGTAGGGGCTCAGGAAGTTTATTCAAGGCGTAGGGTGCAGCGAGACAGAAGGCGCGAAGTCTGGAGTTGGCAGTAGTGGAGAAGGGAACAGATAAGAAGGATTTATCCATGGAGCGGAGTGCACGGGAAGGGGTGTAGGGAAGGACGAGTGTGGAGAGATACTGGGGAGCAGCAGAGTGAGTACATTTATAGGTTAGTAGAAGAAGTTTGAACAGGATGCGAAAACGGATAGGGAGCCAGTGAAGCGACTTGAGGAGAGGGGTAGTATGAGTGTCATTTCTGACTATTGGAAGTAGGGACGGGCTATCATTATGTGAAGAAATATTGTTCGCCAATAATATTGGCGCTAGAGTGCATACGCTTGACAATGTTTGTTCCAGAATGGGGGGGGGGGGGGGGGAAGACACAGTTTCTGGCTGCCCACCCCTGTGTGCTAGGCTTACATTTGCTGCATGAAAAATTAAGTATAGTATCAGATTGACATGTTGCCTTATTATATATATTTGCTTGAATAGTTTTCTGCCCTTTTGTAAAACATTATTGAAAATTCGGTGTCTTACGTACTGCTAATAACAGAGAACTTAATTTACTTAGCCCAATTAAAACCACAAAGTCTACACTACATTATATACAGATGACTGGTGCTTTACTACAAATATGTAAGGAGGCTAGGAAAAGTGGATATTGGTAAGCTGAAATATAAGTTGTTTTTTTTTTAAGCAAGTGGGGAAAGTATGCAGAGTACAGCTTGTGAAATTCTTTCCAACCCCCTCTATATGTGGGGTGGGGTGTGTGTGTACTTTCCATGTTTCTGGGATCAGGCGAGGAGATGGCAGGTTTAAAGATGAAATTTCTTAAATCACAGTGCTACAAGTGTATATACGCTTCATTTGTGTCTCCTACAGAACTGTATTGTGGCTTTTTTGGAGGGGGTTCATTTCTCTTCTGCCTCCTACCAGAAGCTTCCTCCATATTACCTTCTCCTTTCGAGTCCAAAAATGTCCAGATATACAGTACCACCTATCACTCTACCCGAAACATTAATATAAAATTCTGCTGAAGACAACTGTACTCAGGTGGTTAGGATTGACATCTCACAGCCTCCTCCCCCTACCCAAAAAAATTATTGTGGAGATAGTCTATTTTTTATTTGTTACATTTGTATCCCACATTTTCCTACACATTTGCAGGCTCAATGTGGCTTACATAATACCATGAAGGCATTCGCCAAGTCCAGTATGGGAATACTACAAAATGTTATAGTGGGATAGGGAAGATAAGATTCAATCAAGTTGGGTTTGAGGTAAAAGGGTTTGTCAATGTTCAACACGATCTTTGATAGTGAAGTGTTGCAGGGTTGAGTCACTTAAGTTGGGTCATTCGGATATGCCCTTCCGAATAGGTGAGTCTTTAATAATTTTCTGAATTTTAGGTGATCATAAGTTGTTTTCGCCACTTGTGGCAGTGCGTTCCACAAGTGCGTGCTTATGTAAGAGAAGTTGGACGCATGGGTTGTCTTGTATTTTAGTCCTTTGCAATTAGGGTAGTGGAGATTCAGATAAGACCGTGATAGGGGTTAGTGCAGCAACCTGGAAGCTAACTGCATACTGGCCGATATACAGACCAGTGCACGGAGACCTTGTCCAGGAGTCCAGAAAATTGGCAGATTTATGGGGACTCATAATTAAAACCGCAGTAACGACAAGCAGAATTGGTTATGGCCCCCGTAATACATAGTAACATAGTAGATGACGACAGAAAAAGACCTGCATGGTCCATCCAGTCTGCCCAACAAGATAAACTCATATGTGCTACTTTTTAACTAACTCAGGACAGGTACAAATCAAGGTAAGTATAGTAGTAAATATATGCAAAGTTTGCCAGTGACTTGATCTGGCCCTGTCCACAGCAACAGATCGCAGTGGGCAATACACACAGCAACCAATCGGAAAACTGTACGATTTCTGAAGTGGTTTTCAGAACAGAATTAAAGGGATAGGAAAATAGTGCTGGGCAAGTAGGGGAAGTAGATGGGCTGCTGCTTTTCCTGATTTGGCTACACTTGCATTTTAAATGTACAAATGAATGCATCTTTCTGATCAGCAATTGCTCTGAGTTCAAATGATCGGCAATGCACAGCAAAACAACCCATTCTGCAACTTTGTGCTGTTCTGTGAGAATAAAAGACAAGTCCAGGGCAGCGTCCACGCTCTCATTACCTCTCGCCTGGACTACTGCAACTTACTCCTCACCGGCCTCCCACTTAGCCATCTATCCCCCCTTCAATCTGTTCAGAACTCTGCTGCACTTCTCATATTCCGCCAGAACCGATATACTCATATCACCCCTCTCCTCAGGTCACTTCACTGGCTTCCGATCAGATACCGCATTCAATTCAAGCTTCTCCTTCTTACCTACAAATGCACTCAGTCTGCTGCCCCTCACTATCTTTCTACCCTCATCTCCCCTTACGTTCCCGCCCGTAACCTCCGTTCACAGGATAAATCCCTCCTCTCAGTACCCTTCTCCACCACCGCCAACTCCAGGCTCCGCTCATTCTGCCTCGCCTCACCCTATGCTTGGAACAACCTTCCTGAACCCTTACGCCAAGCCCCCTCCCTGCCCGTCTTCAAGTCTTTGCTTAAAGCCCACCTCTTCAATGCTGCATTCGGCACCTAACCCTTACCGTTCACTGAATCCAGACTGCCCCAATTTGACTGCCCCTATCAGACCGACCGTTCACTTGTCTATTAGATTGTAAGCTCTTTGAGCAGGGACTGTCTCTCTTTGTTAAATTGTACAGCGCTGCGTAACCCTAGTAGCGCTCTAGAAATGTTAAGTAGTAGTAGTAGCGTTTATAAAACGTCTTTCCAGCAGTGATGTACTGCATCATGGAGCTCAGCTGTACCCTAGATTATCTGAGAAAGACCACTTTATTGGAACTGGGCTGAATCTTTAAAACTGTAGAAAAGCTTTATAGAAAATTCTTTTCAACACAGTAAAATAAGGTGGAAAAACTGCCATGTTCACTTTGTACATTAAAACAGATGGCCCAAGAGTTAAGAACTATAACCCTCATACACAAGCAGACATTGACAAATGATTATCCAAGTTGACTGTAGTGGGTCTCACATAGTAACATAGTAGATGACGGCAGAAAAAGACCTGCACGGTCCATCTAGTCTGCCCACGATAAACTCATGTGTGTATACCTTACCTTGATTTGTACCTGTCTTTTTCAGGGCACAGACCGTATAAGTCTGTCCAGCAGTATTTCCCGCCTCCCAACCACCAGTCCCGCCTCCCATCACCGGCTCCGGCACAGACCCCGTATAAGTCTGCCCTCCCCCATCCTAGCCTCTCAACCACCAACCCCTCTTCCCCCCACCACCCAATTTCAGCTAAGCTTCTGTGGATCCATTCCTTCTGCACAGGATTCCTTTATGCCTGTCCCACGCATGTTTGAATTCCGTTACCGTTTTCATCTCCACCACCTCCAAGCGTTCACCACCATCTCCGTGAAGAAATACTTCCTGACATCTTTCCTGAGTCTGCCCCCCTTCAATCTCATTTCATGTCCTCTCGTTGAGATTGAAGGGGGGCAGACTCAGGAAAGATGTCAGGAAGTCATGAAGGACTAGGTGAGTATTACATGTTCTAAGAATTCAGCAGAGAGCTTTGGAACAGAACATGCTAACTACAGCCACTGTGACAAACATGATTGCGTTGACAAGCCTGCAATCACATCTAGTTCCACAGGATACGTTGCACAAGGAGCTGCTGGGATCTAATCTTCTTTTTGAAGAACTCCTACAGCTTAATTTTTCTTCAAGGACGGACAAAGTGGCCCTGCTATCCCAACCAGCCAGTGGGGTAGGGGCCCAACCATCTGAATCACTCCTCTCACTTTTGTAGCTTAGGCAGCAGTGGGGTCTATGTTTTAAGGTCCTGAAGCAATGTGCTCTTGCTGACATTCCTGCACATACTGACAGCAATTTGAGACATTATGGCCTGCCCTGGAAAATGTTACCGAGTCCATAATAAACTCTCTCAGTTAAAAATAAGTGCATTTTGGGAATGTGTCTGCTATGGTAAACAGTTTGTCACACAAATTAAATGCAATTTTAAAAATTCCTTTCTCCTATTTGGTGAGAGGGTACATGGAGGCAGAGAGAAAAAAAAAACCTGAACAGTATTCATTAGCTAGCTCAGGAAGAGAGACTGGATTCAGAAGCACTTAGCGGCACAGCAGCCCATGTGCTCAAACCAGCTGTTCAGATTATTTTAAACTCAGAAATCGTCCATTAGCACCTGTGTAGCTCTCACTGGAAAACAGGTTTTAGACACAGTGCATGTACTGAACAGCCCCAACATTCCAAGAGGATCTGCTAATATTCCCCTTCCCCTGCTATTTTTCAACTGAAGACAGTGTCCAATTTCACTATACTCGTGTATGATAAAACAAGGAAAATAAAAGTTTATTATAAATGTACAACATAAGACACCAACAAGTCCGTATAAAACTGTTTAACAATGAGAGGTACTGTACAAACTGCAGTGAAAGCACATATTTCACAAGATTTGTTTCCCGTCCCAGTCTTATGTACAAGGCACACCATTGTACAGATAATCATTAAACAATATTAACAATTAAAGTACATCTATTAAAGGCAGAATTAAAAGCTTCAGGTAAAATGTTGCCAGCCCGGGAATCAACTTTTGTTCTGTATTTTCTTGCATATTTTTGCAAGTCGATTCTTGAAAAGACAAAAACAAATTAAAAAAAAAAAAAAAGGAAAAAGTTAGACTTCTACAATGCAAGTAGGTTCATCTTAAAAAAGAATTATCCCGTATTAGAATGAATACAAAAGGGACTAAATTGGTCATACACCCTGCAGAAACAGATGCACCTCCTTATAGCATGGTCCATGCATCTCAACAGAACACACAGCAAACTGTAATGATCATTTATCATCAACTGAATTAACAGTGAAAAACACTTTCTAACCTGGCAAAAAAAAACAAGTCACAGCGATCATGAATGACCTGACAGAATGGATCTGACGCATTCTGGCACTATGTAGATTTTTGATATAACAAAAGAGAGGGAACGAAGTACAAACTAAAGTCCAAACAAAAAAAACAGCACCACGGGCCTTTAAAAATGGAACACAGTTCTTTAATGAATGAGCCTTGACAAAAAGACCCGACACGGGCCGTGTTTCGGTGACTAGCACCTGCGTCAGGGGTCACAGTGATGACGTGGAAAACTTGGGGAATAACTTGAATATATTCCTCTACAATATATTATTCCTTACCCCACGTTTGGATACAGAAAGTGAAAGTGCCTTGGTGCTTTGTAGCTTTTACTATATGAGACGTGGGGTAAGGAATAATATATTGTAGAGGAATATATTCGAGTTATTCCCCAAGTTTTCCACGTCATCACTGTGACCCCTGACGCAGGTGCTAGTCACCGAAACACGGCCCGTGTCGGGTCTTTTTGTCAAGGCTCATTCATTAAAGAACTGTGTTCCATTTTTAAAGGCCCGTGGTGCTGTTTTTTTTGTTTGGACTATGTAGATTTTTGAAATCACAGCAATGATATAATAGTTAGCTGACAGAGTAACAGTTACTGCTAGAGATGTAACATCTGTATATGCAAAGTAAGTATGCCTGATATCACTGTATCTAGAAATACATGCAACCTATGGGTCCTCCCAAAACACACATGCATTCCATTTTGCTATATTGATTAAAAAAAAAAAATAGGGACTTACTGATAACAGCTGAATACTTTGAAAGGTCTCATGATTCAGGTTACTAAGGTTACTAAGATCCTCTGTGTCCATTTCATTGGGCAATAATCGGATGTTCTGTACAAAAAAAAATGTTGATATTAATAAGCTATTGGTCCTAGTATCTTTCACTGCCTGCATATCGGACAATGATCGGAGATGCTAAATTTCATTCACTAGCTACCACTACAGTGAACCTAAATGGTGAAAGCCATGACGAAACTTTGTAGTATGTAAAAGAGATGTTCCTTTGATACAGTGCAATGTAAATCTGCAGGCTACATTAAGCACTGCCACGCTGGGAAAAGACCAAAGGTCCATCAAGCCCAGCACTCCGTCTCCGACAGCGGCCAATCCAGGCCCCAAGAACCTGGCAAAAACCCAAAATTTAATAACGATCAATGGACTTTTCCTTCAGGAATCTGTCCAGACCCAGGTTAGTATAGACACTAATATTGCCTGGCCTACAGAAGAAAATCTAGGAATGCAGACACACAGTTTATGTATAGTGTTTGTAGCTACAGTGGAACAGATGCTGGGCTGTAGGAAGCAGCAACATTTAATCCTGTTTTATAACAATGTGGTTGTTAACACAATGTCTTTTGCTTTCACACTATCATGTATTTCACCATCATGTAACCAAAACTTCTGCTAAAACAAATGTACATTCTTTTCTATTTCCAGTATCCACGATGAATTGTAAGCCACATTGAGCCTGCAAAAAGGTGGGATAATGTGGGATACAAATGTAATAATAATAACACTGGAGGACATCACGTGATGAATCAAAGTTCAAACAAATTTCTGCTGGAACTTTACTTCATGAGCTATAACCGAGTTAATATGACTTACTAAAAGCATTTTTAAAGCACACAGGCCTGTGGCAGCATGGGTACATCTTTTAGGCACGCGTTGGGCCATTTTATTTTTTACCGCAGCTCAGAAAAAGGCTATTTTTTAATAGGCCTGCACTAATATTAAAACTAGTGCACACCTATTTACGGCCTGAGCCCTTACTGTCACCCATTGACCTAGCGGTAAGGGCTCACACGCTACCCCACTCTCTGCGGTAGAAAAACAGAACATTATTTCTACTGCGGGATTCGGCATGCGCCAAACTCAGAATTGCATACAGGCCAACTGCATAGGTTCAAAACAAATTTGGATGGGGGGGGGGGGGGGGGGGGGAAGTCTCCTTTACCTTTCCATCTCCAACCGGCACATTGACAAAAACATTCTGAAAGTCTGTAAGAGGGCTTCCATTTGCTGAGCAGGAGTACACCTGTTCCTGGGGACCCGGTGTACGAAACGGTGTTTTGTAGAGCCTGCCAAAAATGGTCTTGCTTGTAATTAATGCCATCTGTGCACTCTTACACTACATTAATTAGGTTTTACAGCATGTTTTAGCTTTCAGGTTCGCACAAGATTCACTTATTACACTGCCTTCCTTATGTGGCCTATCACTTAAAGAGAGTAAGCCCTAAACAAAGTTTTAGTTTCAGTTAATTGTACATGACAGCAATCAAAACAAAAAAAAAAAAAAATCTTGTCATCTATTAATACTACTGTTTTTTCTTTTTTAATTTGGATTTATTTACCACCTTTTTGAAAGAATTCACTCAAGGAGGTGTACAGTAAAAATAAATCAAAGCAATAGACAATTACAGCAGTAAAAATATTCAAGCAAAACAAAGTATGGCATAGTATACTACTTACAATGTCAACACAATACGTAACAGAACATTTTAATAGACAGGATTGGGTATAAGCAAAGATGGAACATACAGATAAGAGGAGTTAGAAAATAAGGTGACTAATTTAAAGAAAGTTGCACATGAGGTCAGAGAGATGATTAAATGTTATCGCAGCTAGGGTAGGAGTGGATAAACATGTCCTGCTGCAGTATGTGCAGCCCGTGCCATTCCTTGTGTATGTGTGAGACTAACAAGTTAGTTACGTCTTCCATTAAATGCCTGGTTGAAAAGCGAAGCTTTCACCTGCTTCCTGAAGTAGAGATAGTCTTGGGTTAAGCGGAGCCTTTCAGGGAGTGCATTCCAGAGTGTGGGGGCTACTCCAGAAAAAACGCGCTTGTGGGTATCACTAATCTCTTTTGAAGAGGGTGTGGTTATGGATACCCCTTGGGAGGACCTTAGTGTCCTTGGAGGTATGTAGAGGGTCATCCTATTCTTCAAGTACTCTGGGCCATTTCCTTTAAGGGCCTTGACGATCAAACAGTGTTTTAAATTTAGCCCTGTATTGTACTGGTAGCCAGTGAAGTTTTTGCAAAAATGGTGTGATGTGGTCACATCGCTTGCAACTTTCTATGAGTCTTGCTGCTGCATTCTGAATCAATTGGGCCTAGTGCAGACCCTTTGTAGACTGCATTACGGTAATCCAGTCTTGATGTTATCATGGCATGCACAACTGGGATAAGAGTTTCCTTCTCAATGTAAGGAGAGGAGCAGCGTAGTTCTCGCAAACTGTAGAAGCAGCTCTTGAAGGCTGCTTGGATTTGAGGAATCAAGAGTAAGTGTTGAATCTCTGTATTCCAAGGTTCCTGACTTCTGATTTGAGGGGGAGTTTATGCTTCCCAAAAGAGATTTTGATGTCAGGTGTGTCCACTTTTGTTAGGGACCCAGACAAGCTCTGTTTTACTTGGGTTCAGGCAAAGTTTGTTGTGTTTAGCCCATTCTTGACTTGATGTTAGACAGGTAATCAGTTTATTCAGGGCTGTAAGTAAGTCAGGTTCAATGGGTATGAGTAGCTGCACATCAACCACGTATATGTAGAACAGAGAGTGTCCATTGACCGAATCAGCTTGGCTAGTGGCTTCAGGTAGATACTGAATAGGATGGGTGACAGTATTGATCCTTTGTGGTACCCCACAGGTCAGCACCCATGGTGGCGATGAGGTGCTGCCAAACATTACGGATTGTTGCCTGATTGATAGATAGGATGTAAACCAAGCAAGTACTGTTCAATTGATACCTGTCTCTGCCAGTCGTGCTACCATGATCCACAGTGTCAAAAGCTGCCGAGAAATCTAGCAGTACTAACACCGAGGTGAATCCCCTGTCTCAGTTTCTATGAAGATCACCTAGTAGGGATACAAAGACTGTTTCTGCTCCATAACTGTGTCTGAATCCAGACCGACACGGATCTCGCCAGTTTCTCTCTTCTAGTCAATCACTGAGTTGAACATAGACTGTTCTATAAATTTCCCTACAAATGGGATGTTGGATACTGGCTGGTAACCTTCAAGTTTCTTTTTCTCTAGCAAAGGGTGAACCATTGCCCTTTTTAATGTTGTTGGTAGTTGCCTATTAGAACAGGAGGAGTTCACGATTTTTGTGGCGCCTTCTATGAGGCCCATACTTGTCTGCTGCACTATCTTTGATGGGCAGGGATCAAGGGAGCAGGTAGTTGGTCGAAGGTCTCTTAGGATTTTGTCAAAACTCTCCTCTGTTATTAGGTTAAAAGTGTTCCATCTATCTCTGTCAGGAGGGGGTGAGTTTGTGCACTCCTGGTTAACTGATTGGAGGCTGGGTGGGATTGCCTGTGAATCCTGACTGAGACTTTTTGTTGGCAAAGTATGCAGCAAAATCATTGCAGTTCAGTTTTAACTGGGCAGGCTGGTTCTATTGTGGGAGTTACAGTAGGTTGTTTACTATACTGAACAGCTGCCTGGTTGATTTGGCATCCTGCGCAATGCATTGAGAGAACTATTGTTTTTTTGGTTGCTGTTAAGGCTTGGCGATACTTTATTATATAACATAGTAACATAACATAGTAGATGACGGCAGAAAAAGACCTGCATGGTCCATCTAGTCTGCCCAAGATAAACTCATATCTTGAATTTGTACCTGTCTTTTTCAGGGCACAGACCGCATAAGTCTGCCCAGCAGTATTTCCCGCCTCCCAACCACCAGTCCCGTCTCCCATCACCGGCTCTGGTACAGACCGTATAAGTCTGCCCTCCCCTATCCTAGCCTCCTAACCACCAACCCCTCTTCCCCCCACCTGCTCCGCCACCCAATTTCAGCTAAGCTTCTGAGGATCCATTCCTGCTGCACAGGATTCCTTTATGCATATCCCACGCATGTTTGAATTCAGTTACCGTTTTCATCACCACCACCTCCCGCGGGAGGGCATTCCTACCGTTTAGCCTGCCTTCATCTAGGCGAGATTTATGAATCTCCTTTCCAGTTTGTCCTTTATGTTTAAGGATCTGAAGTTCTGGAGTAGGGTATAAGATCTTTTTTAGTGGTACTGTTTTCTCTAAGGTCTTGGCTAAGTGTGTATTCCAGATGTCAACCTGTTCTGAAACTGTAATTGCCTTTTCATCCACATGTGGATAGTCCAAGGCCTCTAGGAAATTCTTAACCGTCAGCTTTTTTTTTTTTTTGTCTCTAATCTCCTTCCAAACTCTGGGAGCTGCCATTTGTTTCAGGCGGTCACTTAGGAAAATTTAATTAGAAAATGGTCTGACCATGATAGGGGTGTTTCAATACTGCCATCCCAGAATTTTGGGATGTCAACTCCCTTTGTAGAATACCAGGTCTAGTATGTGACCCTTTTCGTGGGTTGGAAAATTGATCACCTGTGTGAATCCTAGTGCTGTCATTGTGTCCAGAAAAGCAGCTGTAGTGGTATCTGCGGATTTGATGTGTAGATTGAAATCTCCCAAGATCACCATCCTAGGGTCACTCGAGTAACCAGGCCTAGGAGTTCTTGCACAGATAATGAGTTGTTATGAGGTGCTTAGTATATCATGAGTAGCCAGATTGGTTTCTCCTCTTCAAGCTGGATTAAAAGAGATTCTGATTCATTTAGATGGGGGATGGAGATTCTGCGCAGTTTGATTGTATCCTGAATCAAGACTGCTACCCCTCCACCCCGTGTTCCTGGTCTTGGTTAATGTTGGATATTGAAATGTGTCGGGCTTAGTTCAGCCAGTGGTAAACCCCCACTTTCATTTAGCCAGGTTTCACTTATTCCTCGGATGTCGAGATGTTATTACTTTACTATTCATTTACCCTTTTGGGAAATGGAAATCACTTTACATTTGTTATGCAGTTAATACAAATGTAAGTTGTTTATATACTTGTTGTACATTGCCTTCAATGAATTTCTTCAGAAAGGCTGTTAATAAATAAATGGGGGATTCCTGAAATTAAATGACTATTTACCTGGAGTTCATGTGCATTGACCCACTTGCTGACACATCTGCTACTCTGTTATTCAACGGGGTCACTAAGTTCCTTCGGCTTGATCTGTTTATAACAGAAAAAAAGAAAAGAAACTGAGTAACTTTTGCAAGTGTTATGATTAAATGCAGTCATGTCAACCCATTCTTTTGTATATTTTCACAAAATACACATCACAAGCTATTATGAAAATTCTAAAAATCCAAATGCTTTCTAATCTCAGAATGAACCTTCAGGTGCTCATTTTCAAAGCACATAAAGTTACTATGGAACTTTATAAGTCTAAGTGCTTTGAAAATGAGCCTCTTTACATAGTTTTAAATGTGCTAAAATTTTTTATTTTAGTCCAATAACAGGTATTAACAGAGAAAGATTCTTGGGTATGAAAAACTTCTTAGTTCCTAGCAGAAACCTATCATCTAAAGACATGGCACTGCTTTATAACAAGCTACCATCCCCTGACCGAGATCACAGGCAAACACCCGTTCTTCTATGCAAAAGCTTCAAAAAAACAGAATCGCTACCTTTTACTTCTGTTCATGGAGTTGGTGATGGAGCATGCTCTGTTCTTCCTGGTAGCAGCGGGGACTCTCTTTGCAGTTGGCTTGGTCTATTTAAACAATTAAGAAAACACGTTCATGGAAATCTGAATGTACTGTTGGCCCTGTGCAATTTAAAACTGCAAGACAACAGTGGGAACTTCGTTGAAAATGAATATTTGTCAGAGAAGACACCATGTTGTCAAAAAGTACTACAGGCAGCGATGTTCAAACCGATCAAGAAGTAAAGAAATTGAGAGGTGAATGTACACATCAAAAGAATTCCCAGGAGGCTCTTTAAAGTAGATGATCAGTATTTGTTTCTTTGCAGTATTTAGCACAGCTCACTGCACTTCCTACCTACCAAAGCTCCAGACGTGGTTTACCTTTGTTCTGGTTTTTTGAATTGTCTTTTCAGTTAAACAGACAACTTCTTGAACTGCTTCCATATTCTTTGTTTCTTTTGCTATAGGGAAGACAACAAATAAATGTTTAACAATAAAATGAAATGTCCAGGAAAAAACTAATAGCCATGTAGTTCTCCATTCAAAAGGAACCTGGGTGAACTGTGAATCATTCTTACTTCCAAAATTCTATTATGGTCTACTCTGACACAAGTTCTCTCTCTCTCATGTATTACAAAGTAATTAGGGCCGGGATAACAATTAGGCAAACTACATGATGACTTAGGGAACAGAGAGCTGCTGTAATCAAACCAAAACAATAGGTACTGACAGGCACACCAACTCAAAGCAGTTATTTCCCCTGGATTTTTGGAAAGAACCCAATTATGCATGTTTACAGGATTGGTCTGGGAGGAGTGGTGTTGATTGTTGAGTCTTGGAAGGTGAAGAGAAGAATTTCTTCTCTCAAATTAAACAAAGCTGCAATTGACTGCCAGTATAGCGAACCACTAACAAACACCCTGCAAATTTACCTCCCAATATACTACCTTGAATGATGAAAGGGGAACTTGGATTTTACTACAGCTGCACTTAAATTGCATATTTTACTATTCGGCCGAATACGAATAACAGGCATTGTGCTTTAACATAACAAATAATAAAACAAGCAACGTGAAATCAGAAACAAGTGTTTAATCAATAAGATTTAGCACAGTACAACCCCGGATTATTCGTATTCAAATTGAAATCACTATTTGGCCGAATATGAATAATGTATGTGGAGCTCAATCGACTCAAATACGAATATTCAGTATAGCCTAGTTTCAACGTCAACACAATCCCCAAAGACTTGCCCAGATTACCAAATATGCTGAGAACTGTAATACTGGGTTTAGTGAAGCAAGCTCCTGGTTCCTAGGAAGTGGTCAGAAACCAGCAATTCATCTGGAATAAGCTCGTAGAATCTAACAAGACAATCTAAGCACTAACTGGATTCAGACCAGGACCAGAAATGAGAAGCTCCAGGCAGCTATCAACTTTTAACAAATGCTGAAATCCAGTTTGGTGCTTAAAATGAAAACCGCTTAGATTTTATACATGATCCGTTTCACAAATATAAATCGGGTAAACAAAGGCCGAAATTTCACTGAAGCACTGGAGTGGAGGAGTGGCCTAGTGGTTAGGGTGGTGGACTTTGGTCCTGGGGAACTGAGGAACTGAGTTCAAATCCCACTTCAGGCACAGGCAGCTCCTTGTGACTCTGGGCAAGTCACTTAACCCTCCATTGCCCCATGTAAGCCGCATTGAGCCTGCCATGAGTGGGAAAGTGCGGGGTACAAACGTAATAAAATAAAATAAAAATAATAATATGCACACTGACCTTTCTTGACAGACTTGAAAGGTGTCTGAGAAACTTTTGTTATTATCTCTTCAACATCCAAATCAGCCTGAAATAAATCAGTCACAAAACCAGCAAATAAGATTACTAGAACATCACAAAAATGCCATCTTGTGAGCTTCCTGGGTTTCCTTTCCTTTTTGAATAGGCCTGTAGCTATCTAACCTCATCTATTGTTCACATATATGGGTTGCAAACTGAAAAGAAAACCCTGAAGTTTTATATTCAAGTTCAAAGCAAATCACAATTGAACTTATACAATACACAACAGACACCACAAAAAATAGGGGGGAAGGCCGACAGTCGCTCAAAAGAGCATGGTTCGGGATAAGGTATCTTTCAAAGATATCACCATAACAGGGAAGATAGAGTATCCTGATAGTGAGGTTGCAAAAGAGATTGTAGTAGATCGGGTATCTTTAAATAACAATAAAAATCAGACAAAAGATTGCCAATTAATACTGTCAAGTACTAAGCATGATGTACTTAGGAACAACAAACATAGTTTGAAATGTCTATATGCGAATGCCAGGAGCCTAAGAAATAAGATGGGGGAGTTAGAATATATTGCACTAAATGAAAATTAGATATAATAGGCATCTCTGAGACCTGGTGGAAGGAGGATAACCAGTGGGACACTGTCATACCGGGGTACAAATTATATCGTAGTGATAGGGTGAATCGGATTGGTGGAGGGGTAGCATTGTATATTAACGAGAGCCTTGAATCAAATAGATTGAAAATTCTGCAGGAAGCAAAACACTCCTTGGAATCACTGTGGATTGAAATTCCATGTGCAAAGGGGAAAAGGATAGTGATAGGAGTGTACTACCGTCCGCCTGGCCAGGACGAACAGACGGATGCGGAAATGTTAAAGGAAATCAGGGACGCAAACAAACTGGGCAACACAATAATAATGGGGGATTTCAATTACCCGCATATAGACTGGGGTAATGTAACATCTGTACACGCAAGGGACATAAGATTTCTTGATGAAATCAAGGACAGCTTCATGGAACAGCTAGTTCAGGAGCCGACAAGAGAAGGAAAAATACTAGACTTAGTCCTTAGTGGTGCTCATGATCTAGTGCAGGGGGTAACGATACGAGGGCCGCTTGATAACAGTGATCATAATATGATCGGTTTTGATATTGGCATTGAAGGAAGTGAAACTAGGAAATCAAGTACGCTAGCGTTTAACTATAGAAAGGGTGATTACGACAAAATGAGAAAAATGGTGAAAAAAAGACTGAAAGGAGCAGCTCGCAGAGTAAAAAACTTGCATCAGGCGTGGATGCTGTTTAAAAACACCATCCTGGAGGTTCAGGACAAATATATTCCACGTATTAGAAAAAAGGGAAAAAAGACTAAACGTCAGCCGGCGTGGCTAAACAGTAAGATAAAGGAAATCATTAGAGCCAAAAAAACAATCCTTCAGAAAGTGGAGAAGAGAACCAACTGAAAGTAACAGGATAGATCATAAGGAATGCCAAGCCAAATGCAAAGCGGAGATAAGGAGGGCAAAAAAGGACTTTGAGAAGAAATTAGCGTTGGAAGCAAAAATACATAGTAAAAACTTTTTTAGATACATTAAAAGCAGGAAACCGGCCAAAGAGTCGGTTGGGCCGCTGGACGAAAATGGTGTTAAAGGGGCGATCAAGGAGGACAAAGCCATAGCGGAGAAATTAAATGAATTCTTTGCTTCGGTCTTCACCGAGGAGGATTTGGGGGGGACACCGGTGCCGGAAAGAATATTTGAAGCGGGGGAGTCGGAGAAACTAAACAAATTCTCTGTAACCTTGGAGGATGTAATGGGTCAGTTCAGCAAGCTGAAGAGTAGTAAATCACCGGGACCTGATGGTATTCATCCCAGAGTATTAATAGAACTAAAAAATGAACTTGCGGAGCTACTGTTAGAAATATGCAATCTGTCCCTAAAATCGAGTGTAATACCGGAAGACTGGAGGGTAGCCAATGTTACTCCGATTTTTAAGAAAGGTTCCAGAGGAGATCCGGGAAATTATAGACCGGTGAGTCTGACGTCGGTGCCGGGCAAGATGGTGGAGGCTATTATTAAGAATAAAATTGCAGAGCATATACAAAAACATGGACTGATGAGACAAAGTCAGCACGGATTTAGTGAAGGGAAGTCTTGCCTCACCAATCTAATGCATTTTTTTGAGGGGGTAAGCAAACATGTGGACAATGGGGAGCCGGTTGATATTGTATATCTGGATTTTCAGAAGGCGTTTGACAAAGTGCCGCACGAAAGACTCCTGAAGAAATTGCAGAGTCATGGAATCGGAGGTAGGGTATTATTATGGATTAAGAACTGGTTGAAAGATAGGAAGCAGAGAGTAGGATTGCGTGGCCAGTATTCTCAGTGGAGGAGGGTAGTTAGTGGGGTCCCGCAGGGGTCTGTGCTGGGTCCGTTGCTTTTTAATGTATTTATAAATGACCTAGAGATGGGAATAACTAGTGAGGTAATTAAATTCGCCGATGACACAAAATTATTCAGGGTCGTCAAGTCGCAGGAGGAATGTGAACGATTACAGGAGGACCTTGCGAGACTGGGAGAATGGGCGTGCAAGTGGCAGATGAAGTTCAATGTTGACAAGTGCAAAGTGATGCATGTGGGTAAGAGGAACCCGAATTATAGCTACGTCTTGCAAGGTTCCGCGTTAGGAGTTACGGATCAAGAAAGGGATCTGGGTGTCGTCGTCGATGATACGCTGAAACCTTCTGCTCAGTGTGCTGCTGCGGCTAGGAAAGCGAATAGAATGTTGGGTGTTATTAAGAAGGGTATGGAGTCCAGGTGTGCGGATGTTATAATGCCGTTGTATCGCTCCATGGTGCGACCGCACCTGGAGTATTGTGTTCAGTACTGGTCTCCGTATCTCAAAAAAGATATAGTAGAATTGGAAAAGGTACAGCGAAGGGCGACGAAAATGATAGTGGGGATGGGACGACTTTCCTATGAAGAGAGGCTGAGAAGGCTAGGGCTTTTCAGCTTGGAGAAGAGACGGCTGAGGGGAGATATGATAGAAGTGTATAAATAATGAGTGGAATGGATCGGGTGGATGTGAAGCGACTGTTCACGCTATCCAAAAATACTAGGACTAGAGGGCATGAGTTGAAGCTACAGTGTGGTAAATTTAAAACGAATCGGAGAAAATTTTTCTTCACCCAACGTGTAATTAGACTCTGGAATTCATTGCCGGAGAACGTGGTACGGGCGGTTAGCTTGACGGAGTTTAAAAAGGGGTTAGATAGATTCCTAAAGGACAAGTCCATAGACCGCTATTAAATGGACTGGAAAAATTCCTCATTTTTAGGTATAACTTGTCTGGAATGTTTTTACGTTTGGGGAGCGTGCCAGGTGCCCTTGACCTGGATTGGCCACTGTCGGTGACAGGATGCTGGGCTAGATGGACCTTTGGTCTTTCCCAGTATGGCACTACTTATGTACTTATGTACTTATGTAGACTGAACAAAATTACTTTAGCATATTATACAGATCAGGGCCCTCTTTCACCTATCGATTATCTTAAAGAAATACTATATCTTCACAAGTCATATAGGTATGAGGAAATACATTCAGCATATGCCATCTTACCTCTGCCGCCTCTGCCAAGGCCTTCTTACATCCTCCCTTAGCTGGAAAAGTACAAGAGCATTATTCAAGAGCAGCACAACAAGAACTATGTTACTACTGTATAAATATAACCTTAGAAAGATATTAGAACTTTTTTTTTTTTTATTTAATTCTGTACTTAGAAAGGACATAGAAGTTGATGGTTTACAGACAAAGGCTATAGTGCTTTCATATCGCACACACTCTCCCTTCAAGGTTAAGCACAGCAGCCAGAAGACTGCCATTATATGTCAGGGTGCTGTACGATCATTCCATTTCATGGGCTCACTGTTTTAACATGATCTATGGATCTGTACTTGACCTAAGACAGATTCAGAAACAAACTTATCTGACACTTAGGGGCTCATTTTCAGGGCACTTCCCCCCCCCCCCCCCCCCCGATATTCAAAAGCATTTAATCAGCCAAGATCAGCACCTCATAACTGACTATCCGCCAATTTTCAGCCCCACTTTAGCAGCTACATTTGGCCATGTGAATACTTGGGATACCTTTGGTCGATTTGACATAACCGGCGTAGTCTTATGTTCAAACTGGACAAAAATAAACCCGATATTCAATGCCGGTCACCGGAAACCGCCCGGCATTGAATATCTGGGGTTAGCACTGACTGCTCTCGCAGTCTGAATATCAGCCCCTTAGACATTACAAAGTCATGTGGAAGTGTATTTTCAAAGCACGTAGACTTACAAAGTTACATGTAGGGCTATTTTCAAAGCACTTAGACTTACAAAGTTCCATAGTAACCTAAGGAACTTTTTAAGTCTAAGTGCTTTGAAAATATGCCTCTTAGTGACTATAAAGAAATGGTTAACACTTTACACAGACAAAAGAAAAAAAAATGTTGTATCATACCCAAGTACTCCAGCCAGTTCATCTCCCTCAGCGACACTGGAAGCTTGATAATTTCCAAATTATAGAGAGCATCTATTTCTTTTAGCATTCTTGAACCAGCTGTTTTCATCTGTTCGACTATAGTTTTGACTGGAAGAAAAAGATAGGTTTAGGCTTAAGCAGATATGTTCTCAATGTTTAGTACTGAGTTGAAAATTGCTGAACAGGATTATTCTATTTAAAGATGTATATTCCACAAGCTCTGCCTAAAACAGTTTACAGGATAACAATCAAACCTACATAAGTATTGCCATACTGGGAAAGACCAAAGGTCCATCAAGTCCAGCATCCTGTTTCCAACAGTGGCCAATCCAGGTCAAAAATACCTTGCAATATCCCAAAAGTACAAAACATTTTATACTGCTTATCCCAGAAATAGTGGATTTTCCCCAAGTCCATTTAATAATGGTCTATGGACTTTTCCTTTAGGAAGCTGTCCAAACCTTTTTTAAACTCCGCTAAGCTAACCGCCTTTACCACCTTCTCTGGCAACAAATTCCAGAGTTTAATTACACGTTGAGTGAAGAAACATTTTCTCCAATTCGTTTTAAATTTACTACATTGTAGCTTCATTGCATGCCCCCTAGTCCTAGTATTTTTGGAAAGTGTAAACAGACGCTTCACATCTACCTGTTCAACTCCACTCATTATTTTATAGACCTCTATCATATCTCCCCTCAGCCGCCTTCTCTCCAAGCTGAAGAGCCCTAGCCTTTCCTCATAGGGAAGTCGTCCCACCCCCTTTATCATTTTCGTCGCCCTTCTCCGCACCTTTTCTAATTCCACTATATCTTTTTTGAGATGCGGCGACCAGAATTGAACACAATATTCAAGGTGCGGTCACACCATGGAGCGATACAAAAGCATTATAACATCCTCATTTTTCTTTCCAATTCCTTTCCTAATAATACCTAACATTCTATTTGCTTTCTTAGCCGCAGCAGTACACTGAGCCAAAGGTTTCAACGTATCATCAACGACGACACCTAGATCCCCTTTCTTGGTCTGTGACTCCTAACGTGAAACCTTGCATGACGAAACTATAATTCGGGTTCCTCTTTCCCACACGCATCACTTTGCACTTGCTCACATTAAACGTCATCTGCCAATTAGACGCCCAGTCTCGTAAGGTCCTCTTGTAAATTTTTCACAATCCTGAAGTTGCATCATTTTCCACTTTGAAAATACAGAACCAGAAAGCTGAAGATTTATCTGGCCCTACAAGGGTATCTGTAAACCATGTTCTGGTAACGATACAACAGATATGCACACATTAATATGTACTGTATATGGTAATTCAATTAATATAAACTGTGCTGTGCGCAGTGAACAACAATATTAAGATAAGCAGCCCTGTCAGCTTGAAAAAGGATGCCATCAGGTCCAGCGCCAGGGTCCCCCATCTCTGCAAAATCACGTGGAAAGCTGTTTCCAACATCACTCATTCCACTGGGTCTAAGGAGTTCCTGCCGAGATAGTCCGCTTGGACATTCAAGCAAGCGGCAATGTGAGCTGCTGAAAGCACGGGCACATACTTCTCTGCCCACTGAAATCAAGACGAGACATGCACTTTGTGTGCCTCCTTGCTCGTTCATGTAGACTACCATTGTTAAATTATCCAAAAGGACCCGTACCAGGTTTCCTTTCAGAGTGGACTGAAAGACTCAAACAGCCAGGGCCCACAGGGCTTCCACTGCAGACCAAAGTACCTGTGCATGGAGATGAAGACAATGAGCTCTCCACCCCCACAGATTGGCATCCATCACCACCAACATCCATTGTAGCATCGACAACTTGGCTCCAAGGAAAAAGTTGTTTTGACTGCAGCCATCACATCATGCTGGCCTTCAGCTGACGGGTCCAAAACAAACAAAGTGTAATCCTGAGATATCGGGGACCAGAAGGATAAGAGCAACTGCTGAAGAGGTCACATGTGAGCTCCGGCCCAGGGAGCAACACTGAGAGTTGCCACCATAGACCCCAGAGTTGAACATAATCCCAAGTGCAAGGGTTCTGGATCTGAAGCAAGCAATGAATCTATTCTTGAATCTTGAGTCTCCTGAGATTTGGAAAGAAAACCTTGCCTTGTAAAGTGTTGAACGGGCCCCTAAATACGCCGGACTCCTAGATGGCTGCAACTGACTTTTGTGAAGGTTGATTACCCAACCTAGCGACTGAAGAAGAACCATAACTCGAGAGGCTTTCCTGGAAAGAAGAGATCATCTGCCTCAGAGAAGGTATCAGCAGCTGGCTGAACCCAGCTTAAACAGGCTCTGGCTGCGTAGCAACTGCAGATGGACACTTGAAGAAACAAATTGGAAATTTCAAATGTAAGTTTTAATGCAGACTCCAATTTCCTGTCCTGAACATCCTTAAGCACTATATCTCCCTCAACCGGGAGGGTTGTCTTTTTGGCCACAGCTGCCACTAAGGCATCAACCTTCGGCAATTTCTCCAAATCATCTGGGTAGATAAGGTGGACAGAGCCATGGCATGCTTGTACCCCAAGGCTTGCATCTGGAGAATCCCACTGCGCAGAAATTAACTCATGCATAGCCTCATGAACCAGAAAAGACCTAGGAGGCTTTTTTGTACTAGCCATCATGGGATTAAGGATTGCTGCGGGCTGAGGACAGGAAATGTTAAAGACCTCCAAAGTTTTAGTGATAAAGGCAGGAAGCTCTTCCCTATAGAACATCCAGCTCATCTATAGGCAACTCCCCTTCCCTAAGAGCTTCTGGTAGAAAAGAATTGTACAGACACCACCGACAGACTCCCCCCTTCTGAGACAGGAGGGGACTGGGGACAGAAAGAGTACATGTCAGGAACAGATTCCACACGCATCCTCTTTGAAGCAGAAGCTGCCTGAGACAATGAAAACTGCTTCTTACACTCAGCTACAGGGAAAGCCCTCTTCATTAAATAGGCCTGATGCATCAGAAGGGCAAATTCAGGAGTAAAGGGTACCTGACCCACTGCCTCTAAAGAATTCAGGGTGGAAGCCTTGGATCCCCTGTAGAAACAGATGCTGACGCGTGAGAAGCAGTCAGTAAGAGAGATGGACCAGTGGGACTCCAAGATGGCTGCTGCTGCAGAAGCTGACGAGGACTGAGCAAGCGCCGCGTAGGAACCAGAAGCGCCCGCCATTACCCCCAAAGCCATACAAGGAAAACAACTGTGCAGAAAACCTTGGCCACTAAAAATAACTCTTCCCCGCAGGAGCCGAAAAGTACCACTGCAGCCGCAAGCATGGGAAGTGAAAGAGAGCTACAGTAGTCACAGAGCAGACACTAATTAAAGATTTAAAGCAGTACTCGCCGTGGGCTGGTAAGAACAATGCTGATAATTTTTCTGTGAAGGGAAAAGCTGAGCAGTGCTGGATTTTAGTGTTTCCCAACCCCCCTCTAATGTTTAGCCACCCTCAGCAGATAAACTCATTGAGAACTTATGGTTGGATCTGCTTTTTTTTTTTTTTTTGCTAATGAGGAAGAAGCCTGTGGCGGAGGGGGGGGGGGGGGCAAGGAGGGACCTAGCACCACCAAGTGTACCCCAAAAAGGCACCATAATCACCCCTGGGCTCAACTGAACCAAAAACAGAACAGGATCCCAAATCCTCAGAAGACACCAGAAGCTGGGGAGGGACCTAGCACCACCAAGTGTACGCCAAAAAGGCACCATAATCACCCCTGGGCTCAACTGAACCAAAAACAGAACATGATCCAAAATCCTCAGAAGAGACCAGAAGCTGTTGGGAGACCATCCACCACCTGCTGGAGATAGAGTAAGACTAACTGACCAGAATGCAAACCGTCCTATATGACAGAGTTTTTTTTTTTGTTACATTTGTACCCCGCACTTTCCCACTCATGGCAGGCTCAATGCGGCAGGCAATGGAGGGTTAAGTGACTTGCCCAGAGTCACAAGGAGCTGCCTGTGCCGGGAATTGAACTCAGTTCCTCAGGACCAAAGTCCACCACCCTAACCACTAGGCCACTCCTCCTCCATCTCCACCTGCTGGCAGATGGTCATAATCCATCAGTTTCTGGATTCATCTGCTCTGATGACGAGCAAATACTGTTGATGTTTATAAACTAATTTGGGTTAAAATTGTTCACAAAAACCATCCATAACAAATACAGGCAGTCTCATGCTAGACAGGAATTGAGATATGCAAGGTCAGTACGTTTTAAAATTTCGTAAGCGTTTTAGAACGGAATCTGCAATCATAGGGCCTGTTCTAAAACACAGAAGTGGATGTAGACAACAGTGACGGGTTGAAAGCCAGCACCATAAACCGAGTATGCCATCACTTACTTGTTTACCTTTGCAACTTTAGAAACATAACTGTATCATCCTGACGCTGTCACAGAGACTGTTTTCCTTGCTAATTTGGTATTAAGTGTGTGTGTGTGAGGGGGAGGGGAGACCACTCTGCCCTGCAATGGCAAAAAGAAGCAAGTGCCTCATTAAAGGTAGATGCCTGATTCTTTTTGCCATTGCAGGGCAACACTGGGAAGTGAAGGAGGCAACCTCCCCTAATCATTCCAGTGGAATTCTGCTCATTAGCAGCTGTTTACAAAATCCTACACATGCTTGGAAGCAGCTGTAACTCCTGAGGTCGATCTTTTAGGACACTGACATTTAGGGCCCTGTTTAAAACCGCAGTAGCATTTTTATCACGCACTCAACGCTAGTCGCCCTTTAACACGTGCTAATCATTAGTGCGTGCTAAAAACGCTAAATGCGCCCTTAGCGTTGCTTAGTAAACAGAGCCCTTAGTCTTGCCCAAAACATGCCCAGAGTACATCCCCTTGCCACTTGCGTGCACGTGGGTTCGATATGGGCATATCCTGGCTTTGTAAAATGGGGCTGAGACATTTATGCAAGGCTCAAGTATGAAAAGGGCTCAGTAAATAGCTGGGGCTGAAAAAGAAACCAAAATTCTAAAGATTAACAATTTTCTTGACAACTTTAGCTTAGTCTCAAATTAAACAGAGACTAAGATAAACTTAGTCCCGTTACCTTGACTGTCAAAATCCTTCAAGAAAGCAGCCAGCTTTTCATTTTTCACCTTGGCATTTTTGCGTCCTCCATTAGCATTTTTCTTCTTTGCTGGTGCCATGGTGCAAATATAATTGCTAAAACACAATAAAAATAAATCAAAGGCAATAAGAACATCAAATTTCACCAGAAAGGAGTTATCACTATTTCTTCATGAGAATCCAGTTAGGATAAATTCTTTATGCCTGCAGCTTCTCTCTTTATGCCACTGACATTTAAACTTGGTGCAAAGCATGAAGGTGCTTGACAACAGACATAATGTCTTCCCTATCCTCTTTCAGTATCGGTATCACTTGGCAGGAGGCAAGGAAAAGACTATCATAAATTACGTAGGTTGAGGGAATGATTGACAATTGGGAAATAAGCAATTTTTAGCTTCAACAGTTTCAAAGTAAGAATGATAAAAGCCCAAGAGGCAACATAAACAATTAGGACAGTAGTTCCCAATCCTGTCCCCGGGTTTTCAGGATATCCACAATTAATATTCATGAGAGAGATTCGCTCAAAGAAGTGAAGAGGAAAATAAGGCACAAGCAGAAGAAAAAAATGGAGAAAAGCTAGGAATGGAATTGGTAGACAAAGATGTTCAGAATAGCTGTGTGGAAAGTGATGGGGATAAAGTGAACGTGCTAAATACTTCTCTTTGGTGTTCACAGAAGAAAATCCTGGAGGATAGCGGTCAGCTGCCAGGGCTATATCTGCAAATGGAGTGGATTCTGTGTCGTTCATGGAAGAATCAAACATATAAATGGCGAGTGACAGACTCACTCGCAAATGCGCAGTAGAGACTCCCCTCTCTGTCCCGCCCCCGCGTCAATATGTGATGACGGGGGCGGGACAGAAAGGGAAACTGCGCAAAACCGCCGAGGTTGCTACCGCTCCCCCCGCCTGAGGTTGCCGCTACCACTCCCCCCACCCGGTGTCACCGCCACCAGCCCTCCACCCGGCCCAGGCCCTCTCTCCCTGAACTTACATTCATTCGCCGGAACGCAGCATGCGCATCAGCTGAGCTGCCGTCCGCCTTCCTTCCCTGCCTGTGTCCCGCCCTCGCTGACGTTACGTCACACGAGGGCGGGACACAGGCAGAGAAGGAAGGCCGACGGCAGCTCAGCTGATGTGCGTGCTGCGTTCCGGCGAATGGATGTAAGTTCAGTAGCGGAGAGAGAGGGCCTGGGACGGGTGGAGGGCTGGCGGCGGCTCCGGGGGGGGGGGGGGGGGGGGGGGGAAACAGTAGCGGCGACCTCGCGGGGGGGGGGGGGGGGGGGGGAAGCATCGTCAACCTCCGAAACCCAATACCAGCCCGTTTTAACGGGCTCAACAGCTAGTACGTTTATAAATGACTGGAAAATCTGAAAGTGTACAAAGCTCCCAGGATACTGAGGGAACTCACAGAAATTCTGGGTGAACCTATTAAGGATTCATTTAATAGATCTTCAGAGACAGAAGAAGTTCCACAGGATTGGCAACGAACGGATGTGGTCCCTCTTCATATAAACGGCGACAGGGAAGAAGTGAGAAACTACAGGCCAGTAAGCCTCACGTTGGTAGTAGGAAAAATAACAGAGTCGCTGCTGAAGGTTGCGGGACGCAAGTCAACATGGCTTTTCCAAAGGAGAATCCTGCCAAACAAATCTGATCAATTTCTTTGACTGCGTGATCAAAGAACAGGATAAAGGACATGCACTAGATGTAATCTACTTGGATTTCAGCAAAGCCCTTTGATACAGTTCCTCACAGAAGACTCCTGAATAAGCTGAGAGTGTCAGCTGAGAGGGTTGAACTTAGGACCCAAAGTGGTGAAGTGAACTGGAAACTGGTTGACCAACAGGCTGCAAAATAGGATGGTGATAAATGGAATCTGTTCAGAGGAAAGGAAGGTGAGTAGTACTAGAGAGAAACAGGATGCTGGGCTTCATGGACCTTTGCTCTGTCCCAGAATGGCAATACTTATGTACCCCTGAGCCAAACAGTGGCCAATCCAGGTCACAAGATCCCAAAAAAGTACTGGGGCTGATTTCAGACTGGATGGAACACACAAAAGAAAGGTCCAAATCTCCCGTAAAATCAAAACAAACCACAAAAAATGGCGGAAGATAAACCAAAACAGACCAGAAAAACAAGGGAGTAAGAGCACCAGAAAAGTCCCTTTCTGGTCTGTTTTGGTTTATCTTCTGCCATTTTTTGTGGTTTGTTCAGACTGGATGGATCATACATGCACCTGCTCCACTACATGCAAATCTCTCTCAGGAATATCCTGAAAACCTGACTAGCTGGGGGTTCCCCCCAGACAGCTTTGGGAACCACTGGATTAGGGTTAGAGTATGTAAAAACTAAACATTAATCGTGTCATTCAGACCAACTACAGAACTCCTTAAAAAAAAAAAAAAAAAGGCCCTGCATTTCATATACCACCAGCTGTTAGCTGGTGGTTAAACTCATGAAGATGAACTCCATTTCCACTCAGATATTTATTTTGTCGCTTAAAAACTATTGTATGTGTGCTTGAAGCAAAACACAGAAAATGAGAAATGAAGTTGAATGTCTTATCACCAATAATATATCAAATTTTAATCTTTTGACAGCAACATATGAAAAGAACAGTTTGGAATTAAAGATGATCTTATAACGTATCTCATTTCATGCAAAAATTGACACTCTCGTTTTCAGGCGACAATTTGTTATCGGAGGAGATAGAGAATCTATCATATAACTGCTAACTTTGCAAGGTTCTATAATGATTTTTATGTTACCTATCACCACATATATGGATAGGATAAGAAAAGATCAGGGCCCATGATATTAAATCACCTATGAAAGTGTGTGTGCGTGTTACAAATCAAAATGTTTGTCACACCAGATCCTAGCCCTTGGTTCTAACTGAGCTGAAGAGTTAAAAGGAGCAGAAGGAAACCACAGGATCAAGAAAACATGATTAATCTATATACATGATTCACTTTACTGTCACACCCTGTTTTTTTACATTTTATGAAAAACAGCAGGTAATCAAGGGTGATGGAAATAAACGCTAAATTCAGGAAACTTCCACAGCACACCAATATGGACAATAACAAACTGCTGTTACTTTATTCATGTACATCTAACATTTAGACTGAGTTTCACTACAGTTTTTTGTAAAATGTATATGTTACAATTTGACTTTGTTATTAAATGCCTGAGTTGCTGCATGCTTACAACTATCAATTGCACAAAAGAACCATACTACTGGTGTGGAAACCATAACTGAACTTCACACTAAATCAATGTGGGGGCAACTTAAGAGGTAGTATTGCAAGATTACTGCACTTACAGGGTCTAGAACACCTCTCCCCTCCCTCCTGTTTCATCCTTGTCCTGAGCTTGGTGAAATTCTGTTACAACTTGTGCCTCCAGTCTATGCCAGGCATTTGATTCTTAGAAGGCTTGAAATTAATATAGCACCTACCATATCATATCACCATAACATAGCACCTACCATATCATATTACAACCCTTCTGAATACGATTCCCTTATGTGGCTATACCACATGAACATTATCTTACCACAACTTCACTATGTATTTGTTTACACCAGAGTCTGCAATCGCCTCTCCAGTACTATGTAAGCCACATTGAGCCTGCAAATAGGTGGGAAAATGTGGAATACAAATGTAACAAATAAATAAAAAGCTGGATGCAAGAAAAGCAGCCATTGTGGTAAAGGAGAAGTAGAAGAGCAACTTTTACTGACAGAAGTGTCAGTGCAAAATGACCACTGTACACCATGAATGGAGAAACAGAAGATCCTCAAGCATCAACCAATGCAACTAGAGGCCAAGAAAAAGGCAGATATTGTACCAATTGTCAGCATTTGGTTGTCTGGACAGGTGCTGTCTGAACTGTAACATTATGGTGCACAGACTTTTAAGGTGGTCATATAATGGTGATGGTGGGGAGTTGGTAAGATAGTAAAGTTTGTTAATGGAATGTGATTTTATTGCGAGGACGTTTAATTCCGAGAGGGAAGTTAATTTTGCAAATCACCTCCAAATTTGGTGCAAGTACGCCAGGGGTTCTCAACCCAGTCAGGTTTTCAGAATATCCACAATATATTTATTTATTTAGATTTGCTCACACCTTTTTCAGTAGTAGCTCAAGGTGAGTTACATTCAGGTACTCTGGATATTTCTCTGTCCCAGGAGGGCTCACAATCTAAGTTTGTACCTGAGGCAACGGAGGGTTAAGTGACTTGCCCAAGATCACAAGGAGCAGCAGAGGGATTTGAACCGACCACCTCTGGACTGCAAGATCGGTGCTCTAACCACTAGGCCACTCCTCCACTCCACAATGAACATGCACGAGATAAATGGAGGAAGTGCATGCAGATTTCTCATGCATATTCATTGTGGATATCCTGAAAACCTGGGTTGACAACCCCTGGACTGATCGAAAAAGACGGTTCTAGGTTGCCAACTGGCTCCAGATTCACCTAACAGGATTGATCCAGTCCTGGTTTTATCCCATTGCATGCAGGGAATTTATGGGCTTGCATTTCTCCATTTGCATTCTCTAAGAAAGCAAGACCACAAACTCTTGCATGCAATGCGGTGAACCCAGAACACTGGATCAAAGACAAAAAAGACTGGCTGGCTGGCTTCACATCGGGCTCTGCAACTTTCACTTAGAAGACCCAAACTCAAACACGTGAAACAATTCTTCCCGAGGGAAACATTAAAGAAACTTCAGACCGCTCAAAACACTGCAGCAAGGCTTATCTTTGGAAATACGCGATTTGAAAGCGCGAAACCCCTCCACCAAGAACTGCACTGGCTCCCAATCAAAGAACGCATTGCTTTCAAAATCTGCACTCTGGTTCACAAAATTATCTACAGTGAAGCCCCGGGATACATGACAGACTTAATCGACCTACTAACTAGAAACACATCCGAATCAACACGGATGTACCTAATCTGCACTACCCAAGCTGCAAAGGACTCAAATACAACTAACTTAGGTCCAGTTTTTCCTACATAAGCATACAACTGTGGAACGCATTATCAAAAGCCTTGAAAACTACGAACGACCACCTAAACTTCCGGAAATCACTAAAAACCAACTTGTTTAAAAAGGCATACCCTACCGATCCAACATAAATGCCTGATCTTTGCAACACAACAAAACTAAAGAACGTAATGGACATAACACAACTCTTCCGTTGTACGATTCCCTAATGTGGCTGTGCCACATGAACTTTATCTTACCACAATATCACTTTGTATTTACATAGTAAAATAGTAGATGACGACAGAAAAAGACCTGCACGGTCCATCCAGTCTGCCCAACAAGATACTACTATTACTATTTAGCATTTCTATAACGCTACAAAGCGTACGCAGCGCTGCACAAACATAGAAGAAAGACAGTCTCTGCTCAAAGAGCTTACAATCATATGTGCTACTTTTTGTGTATACCTTACCTTGATTTGTATCTGCCATTTTAAGGGCACAGACAACAGAAGTCTGCCCAGCCTCCCAACCACCAGCCCCGCCTCCCACCACAGGCTCTGCCAGTGTTGCCAGGGCTGCGGGTTTCTCGCCCAATTGGGCTCCTTTCTGCGAGCCGCTGTGGCTTTTTCACGCTGCGTGCGGGTTGCAGGATTTTGGGTGGCTTTTTAAAGCCCCGCCCACTTTTTTGACAATTGCGGTTCCCCCCCCCCGCGGCCAGTAGAAGCCCCATGGAGGTGGGCTTAATGATGTCATTTGTATGCAAACGGCCTCATTAATATTTATTAATGCCATTCATATGCAAAGCGACAATATTTCCTAATGTCATTTGTAAGCAAACGGCCTCATTAATATTTATTAATGCCATTCATATGCAAAGCGACAATATTTATTAATGTCATTTGTATGCAAACGGCCTCATTAATACTTATTAATGCCATTCATATGCAAATCGACAATATTTATTAATGTCATTTGTATGCAAACGGCCTCATTAATATTTATTAATGCCATTCATATGCAAAGCGACAATATTTCCTAATGTCATTTGTAAGCAAACGGCCTCATTAATATTTATTAATGCCATTCATATGCAAAGCGACAATATTTATTAATGTCATTTGTATGCAAACGGCCTCATTAATACTTATTAATGCCATTCATATGCAAATCGACAATATTTATTAATGTCATTTGTATGCAAACGGCCTCATTAATATTTATTAATGCCATTCCTATGCAAATTGACTCACTATTTATTAATGTCATTTGTATGCAAACGGCCTCATTAATATTTATTAATGCCATTCCTATGCAAATTGACTCACTATTTATTAATGTCATTTGTAAGCAAACGGCCTCATTAATATTTATTAATGCTATTCATATGCAAATCGGCAATATTTATTAATGTCATTTGTATGCAAACGGCCTCATTAATATTTATTAATGCCATTCCTATGCAAATTGACTCAATATTTATTAATGTCATTTGTAAGCAAACGGCCTCATTAATATTTATTAATGCCATTCATATGCAAATTGACTCACTATTTATTAATGTCATTTGTAAGCAAACGGCCTCATTAATATTTATTAATGCCATTCATATGCAAATTGACTCACTATTTATTAATGTCATTTGTAAGCAAACGGCCTCATTAATATTTATTAATGCCATTCATATGCAAATCGACAATATTTATTAATGTCATTTGTATGCGAACGGACTCATTAATATTTATTAATGCCATTCATATGCAAATTGACAATATTTGTCATTTGTATGCAAACGGCCTCATTAATGCCATTCATATGCAAATCGACAATATTTATTGTCATTTGTATGCAAACGGCCTCATTAATATTTATTAATTCCATTCATATGGATATTGACTCAATATTTATTAATGTCATTTGTATGCAAACGGCCTCATTAATATTTATTAATCCATTCATATGCAAATTGGCTCAATATTTATTAATGATGTCATTCACACGCAAATCGACTTTGTGCGGGCTTTGGGCGTGATCTGTCCATTCCTTCTGAGCAGGATTCCTGCAAAGGCCTCTCTGGTTCTACGTAAGCCACATTGAGCCTGCAAAGAGGTGGGAAAATGTGGGATAGAAATGCAACAAGTAAATAAAATACAATCAACCCTGTCAAGGGAAACTGGCCTGTGGACATTAGGCCTCCTGAAGGCCCGCAGGAGACTCTTGAGATGACACAATACAAAGAGCCTCCCCCACAGCACAATGACAAAGTACCTGAAATTGGGCCCCCGGAGCTCTTGAACAACCCCCCCTCCCCCTCTCACCTCGCTTTAACGCCGGCAAATCCCGCAGCACTAGTAACCGCCCGCCCGCCGCAACAAACTTCAAACTCAAAGCAGCTCCGCTGTCACAGCCAATCAGTGAAGGCGGAGGCCACGCACGCGCGCCACAGGACCAATCGGAGGAGGTGTTGTCAACCTCCACGGCCCAATGAGGAAGTAACAGTAATTCGTTCTGGCCAATGAAAACCACCTCTGCTCCCTTCCCCGCCCTATATCGTTTTTAAACGCCCGCCCATTCCAGTCCCCTATGTCTGGTCTTCTGCATTTTTTTTTTTTAGTCGCTGTCGCTTATTAGTCTGCAAGACTCCTCCCACCATCTCTTCGGCAATCTCCCAGTTGGCCACATCCGCTTCCGGGGTTCGCTCACTTCCGGCAGCAGTTTCCAGGGCAACGGTAATAAACAAAGAGCCTGTCCTGAGGAAGACGGAGGCAGCGGGCTAATCCCGGCCCAGCAGCCATGATCCCGCCGGCAGACTCCCTGCTCAAGTACGACAACCCCACGCTCATCAGCCGCAACACGGACAGGAAATCTCCCAAGGTGAGGAGGAGGAGGAGGGGCGGCCCCGGCCGTAGCCCTGAACCCCAGGCAGGCAGGCAGACACCCCTCCCCTCCCCTCCCCCCCCTCCCTCTCAAGGCCCCGGCACAAACGGTCAGAAACGTGGATCACCAAACTGAAATCCCAGTGCATGGTGGGATTTGTAGTCTTGCGTCTGTTTTTAAACGTCAGTACATCTGAATCACATCTGCATGCAAAGGAGGCTGTGCAATGAATGCAAATCTACTACTATTTAGCATTTCTATAGCGCTACAAGGCGTACGCAGCGCTGCGCAAACATAGAAGAAAGACAGTCCCTGCTCAAAGAGCTTACAATCTAGTAAACAAAAAATAAAGCAAACAAATCAATTAATGTGTAGAGGAAAGAGGAGAGGAGGGTAGGTGGAGGTGAGTTAAAGAGGTGGGCTTTCAGTCTAGATTTAAAGGTGGCCAAAGATGGGGCAAGACCTAGGGGCTCAGGAAGTCTATTCCGGGCACAGGGCGCAGCAAGACAGAAGGAGCAAAGTCTGGAGTTGGCAGTAGCGGAGAAGGGAACAGATAAGAAGGATTTATCCAGGGAACGGAGTGCACGGGAAGGGATGTCAATAACTGACTTCTACAACCCCAACTGGAATCCTAATCCACCCTGTTAAAATGACCAGACAGGGGCGTAGCCAGACTTCGGCAGGGGGGGGGGTCCAGAGCCCGTAAGTTTCTGGAACGCCCTGACACACCCATGCCCCTCCCATGGCCACACCCCTTTTGACTTATAGCCCTGACAAAACAGTCCTGTAACAAAATAGCCCCCTAGAAAAAAATAACACATTACAAAAAAAGATGATAAACAAACAAGTGAAATCTTCACTGATAAAGGCTCCAACCAGCATTGCATTGCATAAAGCATATATACTACTACTATTTACTACTACTATTTAGCATTTCTATAGCACTACAAGGCGTCCGCAGTGCTGCACAAACATAGAAGAAAGACAGTCCCTGCTCAAAGAGCTTACAATCTAGTAGACAAAAAATAAAGCAAACAAATCAATTAATGTGTAGAGGAAAGAGGAGAGGAGGGTAGGTGGAGGTGAGTTAAAGAGGTGGGCTTTCAGTCTAGATTTAAAGTTGGCCAAGGGTGGGGCAAGACGTAGGGGCTCAGGAAGTTTATTCCACACGTAGGGTGCAGCGAGACAGAAGGTGCGAAGTCTGGAGTTGGCAGTAGTGGAGAAGGGAACAGATAAGAAGGATTTATCCATGGAGCGGAGTGCATGGGAAGGGGTGTAGTGAAGGACGAGTGTGGAGAGATACTGGGGAGCAGCAGAGTGAGTACATTTATAGGTTAGTAGAAGAAGTTTGAACAGGATGCGAAAACGGATAGGGAACCAGTGAAGCGACTTGAGGAGAGGGGTAGTATGAGTAAAGCGACCCTCGCGGAAGGCGAGACGGTTGCAAATCTAATGCATGCATATTTTATTGTGGATATCTTGACTGGCTGTGTGTGTGGTGTGCCTCAAGGACTGGGCAGGGAATCACTGCCATAATGCACTGGCAGTGGGAGGAGGGTCGGGAGCACCCAGGGTCTCCCACCAGCTTGTAAAGAACTTAGTTTACTGGGGTATTGCTTCCTATTGGAGGTGGTTTATTTGGAGCCCCCCCCCCCCCCCACCACCAAAACAAAATCTTGAAACCCATCCTTTAGTTCTGTGGTCTCAACCCAGTCTTCAGGACACAACTAACCAGTCAGGATTCTAGAATACCTTTAATGAATATGCAGGAGAGCTCTGGAATGATTAGGTATATGATGAAATTAAGAGGGAATAGGTTTAGGAGTAATCTAAGGAAGATCTATTTCACGGAGAGGGTGGTCGAGGCATGGAATGGCCTCCCGGTGGAGGAAGTTGTAGAGTCGAGGACTGTTCCAGAATTTAAAAAGGCATGGGATAAGCATGTGGGATCGCTTACGAAAAGGGACAGTTAAGAGTTAGTTAGGGATTACAGAGGATGGGCAAACTGAATGGGTCATATGGCCTTTATCTGCCATCATGATTCTGTTTCTATCTAATTACTTGTATTTTGATGACTCTCTAAAATGATTACAACAGCATTTTTTTTGAAAAATGTCAAAAATAACATATCAAATATTTAAGAACACAAAAACATTCCTAAAATACACACTAAAGCACATCCCACATCCAAAAATGCAAACCCTATATTAAAAGTTGAACTTATCTCTTGCTGGAATTCATGTCTTTCTCAAAGTTCAGTCCTAGCAAATCCATTAACCAGACACTCTGCCTTTAGAAGAAAACTGCTACAAATCTTGTTGCTCCTTTCCTGGATTCAAAACCGTAGATTCACAAAAAGTTCTTTAAACTGATAATTGTGCAAAATTCTTACCTTGCACAGTTCTGTTATCCATTCAGTAAACCAATATTGGTAAGATCCCAGATTGAAAAATGTTCCGCCCACAAGACACACTTGAATTGATGAACACTGATGACAATGATGAACTCCTCGCAAACTGTATAAATTTTCACAGTCACTTGATCTCACAATCCCTTGGTCTCAACATAGGTCATTTTTGCAAGGAGTTATCATTGTCGTCAGCTATTTATCTCATGCATATTCATTGTGGGTATCCTAAAAACCTGACTGGTTAGGTGTGTCCTGAGGACTGGGTTCAGAACCCCTGCTTCATGAGCCTTTATGCTAAAGGATGTTAAGCCCTTAACACATGGTAGGCTACCGCAGAAACACATTAAAGCATTTTGTGGTTTTCTTTCTGTTTGCATGTGCTAACCCATGCTTTACTGATTTAAAAAATATATATATTTGTGGAAGGAGGCATGTCATGGACAGAAAGAGGGCATGGCAGCATTAACCCGCTAGCACAGTGGTTCCCAAAAAAGCCAGGCAGGTTTTCAGGCTATCCACATTGAAGATTCATGAGAGAGATTTGCATGCAGCTCTTCCACTGCATGCAAACCCAGGACAGGTTTTGGAATCACTGAGCTAGCTTGTTATACATAATGGGGGGGGGGGGGGATTCTATTTATGGCACCTAAAAAATCCACGCGGAAACATTTCCGGCTGAGCATATGCTATAAGTGGTGCGTAGATTTAGGAGTGGTATATAGAATACGCTTTGTTGGTATCTTAGCACCTAAAACTATGTGCATCCATCGAAAACATGGCGTAAATTCCAGTGCATAGATTTAGGTGCATAAATTTTGGAACACCCATGAAACGCCGATTTCCCCGCTCATAACCACACCACTTTTTGCCTATGCGCATTAAAATTTAGTTGCTCTGTATTACAGAATACGCTTAACGATTTGTGGATGTAAATTCTAATTATTGTCAATCAGTGCTCATTATTGCTTGTTAAGTGCTGTTAACAACACGGATTGGCTTGTTAAGCCAATTAGGTTACGCGCATTGTTATAGAATCCACTTGGATTTCAGTGTAAAATGCTAGGCGCACTATTTAGAATATGGGTGAATATGCACTAACTGGTTAATGCAGACTCCTAAATAGGAGGTGGTAAGTGCCCCCGCGTTAGCTCTGTACACATGTCCTGCGATAAAATATTTTTAAGAACATAAGAATAGCCACACTGGGACAGACCAGTGGTCCATCTAGTCCAAAATTGCTGCGTTAAATCTGGGTTTAGCTTGTAAAGTCCTGCATTACCAGACATTAAGCCCACATTAAGCATCTCAAGAAAGATATAGTAGAATTGGAAAAGGTGCAGCGAAGGGCAACTAAAATGATAGCGGGGATGGGACGACTTCCCTATGAAGAAAGACTAAGGAGGCTAGGGCTTTTCAGCTTGGAGAAGAGACGGCTGAGGGGAGACATGATAGAGGTATATAAAATAATGAGTGGAGTGGAACAGGTGGATGTGAAGCGTCTGTTCACGCTTTCCAAAAATACTAGGACTAGGGGGCATGCGATGAAACTACAGTGTAGTAAATTTAAAACAAATCGGAGAAACGTTTTCTTCACCCAATGCGTAATTAAACTCTGGAATTCATTGCCAGAGAACGTGGTGAAGGCGATTAGCTTAGCAGAGTTTAAAAAGGGGTTAGACGGTTTCCTAAAGAACAAGTCCATAAACCGCTACTAAATGGACTTGGGAAAAATCCACAATTCCAGGAATAACATGTATAGAATGTTTGTACGTTTGGGAAGCTTGCCAGGTGCCCTTGGCCTGGATTGGCCGCTGTCGTGGACAGGATGCTGGGCTCGATGGACCTTTGGTCTTTTCACAGTGTGGCATTACTTATGTACTTATTCTAGCACATTTTAGTAAAAGGGTCCCTTAAATTATTTGTTGAAAACAAACTGGCTGACCAAGGAGAGTAGAACTGTGAGAGGCTCAGTGATAAAAAAAGAACAAAAAAAAAAAATAAAGTCACTGGCTGTGATCCAGGGCTAGGAAGGTGGACAAAAGCATATTTTTCTGAGTCGGGAATGATGGTTGTTTCTGCTCTGTTGATAATGCTTGGTTGCTGATGATCCATCGTGTTAGCAAATTTTTCAGGTCAAGGTTTAGTTGCTGCATCAGCAATTTTTAAGATGCCGATTGCAGCGGTAAAAATATTCAACGCCACTATCTAGACGGTGGCTAATACTGATTATCCAAATAAGATGTGTCTATTCCAGGCCCTTGGAGAGACATTCCTTCTTGAGAGAAAGAGAGAGACTGCTCCCTGGGAGAAGAGTGTGTGTACCTAGAATGAATCAAACACAAAACCCGGGAAGAAAAGGTTGTGAATCCAGTTATGGTCCGCTCTGAAAAGAAAGAGAATGGGATTTCCTTGGTTCCTCAGTCAATGCACCTCCAGGCTGAGACCAGAATGCCGCATTTGCATCTTTTTCTGTGCAGTGATTGTAAATGTTGGATCATGTTTATACTTTTCAGGCCCGTCCTTTGAAAGTGAGTCCGCAACAGCCTGCTATATCCGGCCCAGTTCCCCCTCACAAGCCCAAGTCGCCTACTGTAGATACAAGTAAACAACCTGAAGAAATTTTAAATGCAATCCTGCCTCCTAGGTAAGAACTCTGTCTTAAAGTACATTTTTCAAGCTTTTCAGCTGAGCTACAAGCTGAGGTTGGCCTTTTGACTGAAACTGAAAACCGGTACAATATTAGGGGTTAAATACCCTACCTCCAGCTAGAATAACCTTTGCCAAAGCAAGATTATACCTCCTGCAGTGAAGCAACAAACAGATGTCTATTGGATTTGTACATTATCAAACCACAGTGGTTTGCTATTAACATATCTTATGAGTTTTTTGGTGAAATAAACAGCATAGTGCAAATCAAAGCAGACATGAAAAAGAAAAAAAAAAACACTTTCTTGTTTGTAATGTTGACCTATTGGCTACTACTGGATGCCAACTGTAACTCAATATTGTATCATTTTTGGATGAATACTGGCATTTTGTTTTATATGTATTAAACGTGCATTTGTGTTACATGATTAGAGGCACACTGCATGAAGTTATTGCTGTATATTTGATTTCATTTGCCTTATTTTTAACCTATTTAAAATCCTAGGGATCCTTTTACAAAGCTGCAGTAAGCTGGGGACGGAGAGTGGGCGTGTTCTGCGCTGATCAGTTAGCGCAGCTACACTGCCACACGCTAATCGAGCTGCAGTGTTCTGAATGTTTAGCCTCACAATTCCCTACACGCCAGCCCATATGTTGCGTTCTTTGAATGATCATCTCCTCGTCCTCCCTGGACCTAGGCTTCCTCGTTATGAGTCAGCTAGACAAAGCGCTTTCTTCTTTCTTGCATGCAGGTCCCCGGAGTAGAGTAAGTGGTGGCTGTAGTGCACTGTAGACAGGTGGACCCAGGCCCATACCTCCCCCTACTTGTTACACTTGAGGTGGAAACTGAGCCTTCCAAAATTCACCAGAAACCCACTGTACCCACACATAGGCACCCCCTTCACCCATTGTACCGGTGAGCAGTTGGGGGTAGTGTGTTTTGAAGTGTTCAGCAGACAAGATAAGGGAGCAATGGTGAGATGTGTACCTGGGAGCTGTAGACGTGCTAACTTTTTAGCGCGCGCACTAATGCTAGAGAGACCCATTATATTGCTATGGGTGTCTCTGGCGTTAGCGCGCACTGTTTTTGTACGCGCTAAAACGTTTACCCGTCTACTGCGCGACTTAGTAAACAGGGGCCTACGTTTAAAATTTGACAAACAATGTTGTGTTGTCATTGTACAGAGAATGGGTGGAAGGTAATCAGCTCTGGATCCAGCAGGTTTCCAGCACACCAAGCACCCGTATGGATGTGGTTCATCTGCAGGAACAGCTGGATATAAAACTGCAGCAAAGGCAGGCTCGAGAGACTGGGATCTGTCCTGTGCGCAGGGAGCTTTACTCCCAGTGTTTTGGTGAGTAATTTCACCGTGTACTGCAGAAGGAGCTAAGAACTTCTTCCGTAGGTGATAAAATTATAGTGTAGTAGTTCTCAGGTGTTCCTGAGGACCTCTTTGGGCCATGCATGAAATTAGGGGGATGAGAGTTCCAAGTTTACTGAGTAGCCTACAAGAGGGACCACACTGCTGCTATTCCTGATAACCACATACAAATGCAAGGAGTCCTGGGTGGTATAAAGCTAGGAAACCACTGCTGTTATCTATTTGACATACTATTACACATGTACGTTTGGAAGTGCATTCCAGAATTCTAAATGTCCCAAATTAAAATATATACTTTGATGTAAATTTCTGGGCAATGGAAGCATGCAAGGCCTTCAACTTATTACAGACCGAGTGCAAAAGGTCTCTGCCACTTTGTAGCTATGGTAAAATTCTCAGTTGCTGAACCTTTTGGATAATTCTCTTTGCTTTTTAAACAATATATATGTTATCATGGAACCATGTATAGTATACCTTCTGCTATTAGGAAGCCTATTATTTCTGGTTAGAAAAGCAGATGTGGTGAGGTATTCCTGAGCTGTCTAAAGTGATTTAATATCCCTATAGATTTAGATTCCAAATTGCCCTAAATTCTGAATTATTGAAATATGCAAAAATGCATCGTGTGTTACTATTGTATACTGTGTCCGAGTAAGATGCCAGTTGCATGATCCTATGCTTGGCTTTCTTGATAGCAGTTCTGGTTATTACTTCTCATTTCTGTGGCATTAATAGACCAGATCCATGTAAGAGACAGCTCCTGCTCCGCAGAGTGTTTAGAGGGTATTTAAAACCTGCTGCCATCCTTTTTAGATGAGCTGATCAGGGAGGTCACCATTAACTGTGCGGAGCGAGGTGTGCTTCTGTTGCGAGTGAGAGATGAGATCCGCATGACCATCGCGGCCTACCAGACCCTTTATGAGAGCAGCGTAGCATTCGGCATGAGGAAGGCCTTGCAAGCTGAGCATGGCAAATCCGACATGGAGAAGCGAGTAAGCTCCGTTCTGAAGTCTGTGCCTGATCTTTGATGTGATTGTCTGTTCAGGTTTTAACGATAATGTTATGTCATTATCACAGCAGTAGGCTTCCTTGAATGGGCTGGAACCATCTAGGCAACATTGCAAATTCTATTGATCAACATTCTACTTGTTTTGATACGCTATCACCAAGGATTGCCTTCCTATGGCATATCTTTTTTAGTCTAGAAAGTGGAGCGTCTGGCTATTTTACCTTCCCATTAAGACCAGATCCAAACAAAGTATAGGCCTCGGACCAGGACCAGTTGAGTTATTCAGTTCAGCATTCAAGTAAAAACTCATTTCTAGATCAGTATTTGCGGATAAGGTCCTACCCCACATCCCTCCATATTCAGCCTACAAAATACACAAACAGCATGGGTTGCAGGCCATCCTTACCCTGTTGCCACTAGATGGCAGTAAAAATTGCAGAAATACTGCCGATGATATTAAATTGCATATGATCTTGATTAACCAGGGAAATAATTTTAACACCAATTCCCAGATCATTTCAGGAACACCGACAGTTTTTCTATTTTATTTTTTATAGATTTTCAATTAATTACAGAAAAATACAATAAAGTGAAGCGTTTGAAATATTCAAAGCTATTTCTCACACTATCAAAAGTTATCAATAGAAATAAAACATGGAAAAGAAAATAAGATGATAAGTTATGTCCAATAAAAAAGGTATCATCTTATTTTCTTTTCCATGTTTTATTTTGCTTGATTTCTATTGATAACCTTTAAGAGTGGACTAGCACGGCTACCACACCTCACACTATCAAAAGATGATTTGAAAGATGCAGCCTGAAATGTGTTGAGATTTTATTTCTCATTGATGATATATTCAGGTCACTACCACCTGTCTCCAGAGGGGCATATATATATATATATATTTTTATAATAATGTAGTTTTGTCAGCTTCTTACATGCTTCCTTGTATTCAGACATCTCGAGCTCCACTTGTTTCAGATTGTTTTTGATGCTTTTATCCCCAGTACGCCAGGGGAAAGTTGAATACTACTGGGTGCAAAGGTGAATGTTGGAGGTTACTAATATTTTTATGGAATCTGCTGCTTGTATTTTCTTAAAGGTTTTAGAGCTAGAAATTGAGAAGAAAGAGTTGGAGAGACAAGTAAATGAACAGAAAGCCAAGTGTGAAGCCGTGGAGAAGCGGGAGGCTGAAAGGCGACAAGTAGAAGAGAAAAAACATGCAGAGGAGATCCAGTTCCTTAAACGGACCAATCAGCAGCTGAAGGTTAGTAACCCCCCCCCCCCCCTTCTCTCCAAGGACACCATTTCACTACCATCTTGTCACACGCACAGACGGCCCAGTCCTGCTCTAGTGTAAAACCAGAGAGTCTTCACGTGGTTCTAATCAGTGTGTGTGTGTGGGGGGGGGAGCGATGCGGTAAAGTGCGCTAGGTATTGTGCACCAGTTAGCTCAGCTTTAGTATACAGTTTTTTGGGTGCCTTATGTAAAATGGGTTTTGTGCATGAGCTAACTATGGGTCCCTTTTACTAAGCCACATAGTCATCAAATTACTAAGCGTGCTGAACATGTGCCAAATTGGAGTTACCGCTCGGTTACCGTTGAGGTAATTTCAATTTTGGTCCACGTCCGCTACGCGCATCTGAAAAATATTTTTTATTTTCTGGTGCGCGTCAAGAGCATTTGATGCACGTAGGTCATTACGACCCGGATTATTTACTGCTAGGTCAATGGCTGGCGGTAAGGTCTCAGACCCAAAATGAACGCGCGGCAATTTTGATTTTGTCGCACGTCCATTTTCGGCAAAAAGAAAAAAAAGGCCTTTTTTACAGGAACGCGAAAAAAATGTATTTATTCAGAACATTTATACCACTGAGAGCGCCCAAAACCCGCGGCTACACTACCGCAAGCCATGGACCCCTATGTGCAAAGCTCTGTACAGACACCAGTGCACAGCACTTTTAAATCACATAGTAATGAGGCTATTAGCTATTCAGTGCAGATGCAGACAAATGTGGACACTAAAAACTGAAGCAGCATAAAAACTTAGCCTGTTTTTTTGCGACCAGCTTTAGTGGGAATTTGATGGCCATTTCTTCTGCTTAATGCAAGCATATAAGACCCACTACTTTTTTTATTCTTTCCAACCCAATGGAAGTTAGAAAGAAGTATACAAAAGGGTTGAAAATGTTTGTCTGTTTAAGGGCAAAATAACTCTTAACAATTTAATGAAGAAACTTGGCATGAAGGAAAAATAGGTAAAATGATGTGAGTTTGAAAATGGGCCAGATTGAACTGAGGGTTCCTAAGAAATGAGCCCCCCCCCCCCAAAAAAAAAAAAAAAACAACAAAATGGCTTAATATGGTTCTAGTTTCTGTAGCATAGATAGTTACATACAGTGAAACACAGCAGTTAGGTTTAAACTGCCTTTGCCCATTCTCTACTCTCCCAGCCCTCCAATCTATCTCATCCCAGAAACTAATACCCCACATATTGCTGCCAGGACCTTCCTTTAAAAATCAGCAACAAAATATAGGTCTGCTCTGATAAAGATTCGGAGGCTGGAGTTACTTCAGGAGATTGTCTTAGCTGGCCACTCTTCCTGCATTTATATCCAGGACCTGCAGGATAGCAAAGCACCACTCAATGTCACTTAAAAAAAAACAGTTTTTAACCCAAAAGGTAGCTGGGAAGTTGGCTCCTGACTTGTTTCACAGTTGGCACTCGTAGAGGCTGCTGGGACCAAAATACCCACTGACCGAGCTAAGTGCTGTCTGTACGGGGCTCCCTCTGGAACATGCCCCAAAGAGTTCCTCGGGCACGTGGGCTGTGGTGTAACTGGAAAGCTGAACTATCTAAGGATCACTGTACTGTCCCAGATGAGCAATCTTAAAGGATCCATGACCCACCATTACTAGAGTGAGTAAAGGCAGACCTTAACAGGTGGATCTTTGTTTCCTCATCATTTCAACAAGAATTAATATAATCAAGCTCTAGCTCTCAATAATTTGCGATGCCCCTTTGCAGAATAGAAACTGAATAGATTAATTTCAGCATATATTTTGGAATAACAAGTGGCCTTGGATAAACTCAGTTCTTTGATGATACAGAAGCAGCGAGGATTCTCCTTGCCTAATTTAAAGCATTGCTATTGGGCAGCCCCAGAGGAGACCATCGTCGTTCTGGTGGGCGCAAATAGAGACAGCATTGGAGGGAGTTGGAAGCGTATTGTATTAGTCATTCCAATGAAGTTCACTGCCTTTCCTGAAGCTTAACGATGTGCACAAGTTTGTGGAAGGAAACTCCTTAGTTCATTTAACTTTCCAAGTTTGGGAAAGGGTGATGAGATGCTCTGCTAGCCCTGACATATTTAAACCCTAGATTCCCCCCCCCCCCCCCCCCCAGGTTATGATGAAAGGAATGGTAGGCGCAGAACAGTCTAACCTAGATAATAATAGATTTTGTTCAAGAGGGTAACTAGGGGAGAAAGTTTGGGACAGATGCCAGAGGCCTCCGTACCCTTTATCTCTGTTCCAAGTGGAAGATTTCCTATGCCTCAATTATAAGTTATTTCAGAGAGAAGTGACCCCAACTGAGACCTTGTTTTTAAAAACTCCCTAAAGGGATGACAGCAAAGATGTACAGAATTTTGGCAGACGAAAAAGCTCCCTATCTTTTCCCTATCAGAGACATGAAACAAACGTGGATAGCGCAACATTGACAGAAGGTTTGGAACAGTGTTGGATGGACTCCTCCTGCACAAGTCATCAGGATAGGCAATACAAAATCCTGTCTCCAACATATTTAACCCCAGTAAGACCGTGAGATGTTTTAGGTCACAGATCTTTGCTGGAGAGATTGTGGTTGTAAAGGCACATTTGCGTACAACTGGTGGAAATGTGACAGATCAGGCCCTTGTGGGAGGTGGCCAATGGCCCTTAAGAATACTGGGCTGAAGCTTCCTTTCATTTGCCACCTAATCTTAATTGGGGGGGGGGGGGGGTGGTTAGTAGGCAGTAAGAAATAACTCTGGTAAGTAACAAGGACCTACTGAATTATTTAGTACTGGTAGCCAGGCTAACTATCCTTCTCCCTTCACGATCCCAGTTCACGCTAGGGATCTGGGTAATGTTGAGGCAGAACTGACATCCACTCACTTCTGCCCTGGTAGTTGCTGCTTGTCTCCCACTAGGGATCAGGGGGTGCTCTTTTTAAGAGGCAGAAGCGAGTGGAGATCATCTCTCTCTGAACCCCTGAGCATGAGTCGGGGTCCTAGGAGGTAGGGAGCGGAGGGCCAGCTTTCTGATTAGTGGGCGGGGCCTTTAATAAATGTTTTTGCACGTTGCTGTGACCAAGAATGTGCAAAGTTCATGATTATGGCAGCACGTGAAAATGTTTTCTGAAATTTACCCACTGATTAGCCAGAACTCACTTGCATCCTGTAGGTAAATTTTGCAAAACCTGGTACTAACCCACAGACATTTTCATATGTTAAGGCATCAGGCCCATTGTCTGCTTACTTTGACTTGTGTTCCATCTATCTCTGTACATCAACATAAAATTATTACTCCTGCAGAATTCTGAGCCAAAAAAATGGAAAATTCTGCTCACAAAATGTACAAATTCTGCAAAATTCTCAAAGTTTGTCATATTTTAAAACAATATTAAAGCCCCCTCCCTGTACACAGATACCATCCATATTTTGCCCAGCCCCCTTCCCAGCATCTATATCATCCATCTTTTTTTACTGCCCCTCCCCTGCACCCACACACCAGCCATAGTTTTATATAGTCTCCCCACCACACTAGCCATATTTGTTTCCAGCCCCCCTAACCCCGCATCCACCTTCACTCACATTCGCACTCACTAGGGAGCTGCAATCAGGAAGAGCTGCATCGGGAGTACCTCTTTGGAGCAGGAAAAAACTTGACTCTCTGCCTGTTGCCACTTCTTGCAAATGGCCACCAAGACTTCCTGCGGTAGCCTCACGAGATTACCGCATGAAGTCTTGGCCATTTTGAAGAAGCGAAGCACTGGCCAGAGTGGCAGTAGCAGGCAGGAACGAGTGAGGCAACTAGACCACTAGGGAGTGTGAAGGTAGGCCTGGGGAGGGCCCACCATCCAGATTCTGTGCGGCTAGGGTATTCTGCACCACAGAATTCTGGCAGGAGTAAATTATGAACTTAGATCTCCAGAAGTGGTTTCTGCCTCTTGGAGTCAACGGTATATGTCCTGTGTATCTCCAACTGATGCCTCTTGGGCTGGAAGGAGACAGGGTGGAGAATCTGTCGAGCAGGATTCAACACCTACTGCTGGATACTGGGAAAAGCTGCAAGATAACCTGGTCCGTGTGTGCCAGAGAATGAAAACAAGCAGGTGGGACAGTGAATTGGGGGGGGGGGGGGGGGGGGGGGGGTACCTGTTTTATGGACAGCTATTTGTAATTTTTAATACTATAACAACACCATTCATCCCTGTGCACCAGAAATTCAGCTTTTAGAGGTATCACTTCTAAGTAGTAAAAAGGAGGCGCTGAGGTTGTTACTCCTGAAATCTGTGACTTGTTAGGTCTCCCATGTGAAGTTAAACACAGGGCCCAATATGCAAAGGTTTTATGATCCTACATCGGTATCTGAAAATTTATTAGGACTAAGTGCCTATCATTAGATAAATGGAGGATCTTAAAAAGTGGGTGGTGATGGGGAAAACAAAATAAAGCGTCACAATGATTTTCAATACTAGGCTTATAAATTTAGGTAAGTGAATGACAGGCCTAAATTTATAAGCATAAAACTACTACAAATCATTTCTATAGCGCTACCAGTCGTACGCAGCGCTTCACAGTTGAACATGAAGAAAAGACAGTCCCTGCTCAAAAGAGCTTACAATCTAAATTAGGACAGACAGACAGGACCAATAAGGATAAGGGTAGAAGGACACATAGGAATGATTCTAAATGGAATGTTGCTACTATTGGAGATTCTAGATGGAATGTTAATGTTGCTATTCCGCTAGCAGCATTCCATATAGAAGCCTGCCCTTGCAGATCAGCAACGCGGCCGCGCAGGCTTCTATTTCTGTGAGTCTGACGCACGTCAGACTCACAGAAACAGAAGCCTGCGCGGCTGCGCTGCTGATCTGCAAGGGCAGGCTTCTACTACTACTATAAATCATTTCTATAGCGCTACCAGTCGTACGCAGCGCTTCACAATTGAACGTGAAGAAAAGACAGTCCCTGCTCAAAAGAGCTTACAATCTAAATCAGGACAGACAGACAGGACAAAGAAGGGATAAGGGTAGGACAGACAGATAGGACACATAGGAATGATTCTAAATGGAATGTTGCTACTATTGGAGATTCTTTTGCTACTATTTGAGATTCTGGAATGTTGCTACTGTTTGAGATTCTACATGGAATGTTAATGTTGCTATTCCACTAGCAACATTCCATGTAGAAGTCGGCCCTTGCAGATCAGCAACGCGGCCGCGCAGGCTTCTATTTCTGTGAGTCTGACGTCCTGCACGTACGTGCAGGACGTCAGACTCACAGAAACAGAAGCCTACGCGGCCGCGTTGCTGATCTGCAAGGGCAGGCTTCTACTACTACTATAAATGATTTCTATAGCGCTACCAGTCGTACGCAGCGCTTCACAATTGAACATGAAGAAAAGACAGTCCCTGCTCAAAAGAGCTTACAATCTAAATCAGGACGGACAGACAGGACAAATAAGGGATGAGGGTAGGACAGACAGGACACATAGGGAAAAGGGACTATTGAAGAGAGGAAGACAAGATAAGGTTACGAGCAGGCGACAAGTTAGGAATTAAAAGCAGCATCAAACAGGTAGGCCTTTAGCCCAGATATGAAGGTGGCCAGGGATGGAGCTTGACGTAATGGCTCAGGAAGTCTATTCCAGGCATAAGGTGCGGCGAGATAAAAGGAACGGAGTCTGGAGTTAGCGATGGAGAAGGGTGCATACTCCTAAGTTATTTTCAGCCAAATTTATGAGCTCTGCTTTCTTTGAATATCGAGTTCCTCTCGTTACGATCGCCCTGTTTTTGCCAATGAAGGTTGCATATTCTAGAAGGTGAAGGCTCTGTATGTGCCTTTCCTAGTACCGCTCTTGTAAAAGCATTAGCAAATGTCAACGAAATTACAACGCTGCTGTTCCAGAGAGCTCTGGACCACAGCATGGGACATGATGGAAGGCCAAGTGATTTTATGCAAAGTAAAATGTTTTCTGGCTTAGAACCCAAGAGCCAAAACCACAGTTTTTTCTATTTCTTTTTCAATGTTGTACATTTACAAAAGTGTGATTTTCATTGTACAGAAACTAGGTCAGCTCTCCTTTATTTATAGAATCGCTATAAAGATATGTCTTACAACAGCCCCAGCAAAGACACGACCTCTCTCAACCTTAGGTCTTTCTTTTTGAGTGAACATTTCATAATCATTTTTAAGAATATTTGTCTTGTTTGTTTTTCAGGCACAGTTGGAAGGTATAATTGCACCAAAGAAATGATGGAGTTTCTTCTTTGGCCCGATACGCCTGCCAGGATTCTTGTTTTTACTAAAACTTTGTAATGGTCATTGCCAGCCAACTTGCATTCTTCATAAAGTTTATTCCTCCAATATTTATCACAGAGATGAGAGCAACTGTAAATCTTGAAATATATCATTTTCATAATTAAGGTTAATGATCAAATTTTTCATAGTATTCCAAGTTCCCTGGCTTTCTTCTTTGGCTGTCTTTTCCCAGGAGTGGCAGTAGATTTCGACCACCGTCAAAAAATAAAAGTGAATTCCCTGCTGAACTGAATATTGCCTGATATCCTGTTTGTGCTCACATAAGATCCCTCATCATGATTCTGTACCCTGGCTGTCATCTTTGCTATGAAAGGTGGCCAGCTCACTCATGCCCGTAATCTCTCTGCTCTCCTCCTCATTCTACCTAGATGTTCACCACCAACCAGTCTGATGGCTCTGATCCAGACATCAGATTGCAACCTTAAGCAAAAAGCCTGTACAGCACAGAACTGTAAGATAAAAACCAGAGTGCACTGCTTGAGCCTGTGTCCGTACGTTGTTGAAGGCAAAAACCAAAGGGTGATTCAATGGAGGAGTGGCCTAGTGGTTAGGGTGGTGGACTTTGGTCCTGGGGAACTGAGGAACTGAGTTCGATTCCCACTTCAGGCACAGAGGCAGCTCCTTGTGACTGTGGGCAAGTCACTTAACCCTCCATTGCCCCATGTAAGCCGCATTGAGCCTGCCATGAGTGGGAAAGCGCAGGGTACAGATGTAACAAAAATAAAAGAGATACTACTGGAGATTCTACATGGAATGTTGCTACTATTGGAGATTCTACATGGAATGTTGCTACTCCATGTAGAAGGCTGCGCAGGCTTCTGTTTCTGTGAGTCTGACGTGCTGCACGTACGTGCAGGACGTCAGACTCACAGAAGCAGAAGCCTGCACGGCCACATTGGTGATCTGCAAGGGCCGACTTCTCCATGGAATGTTGCTAGTGGAATAGCAACATTCCATGTAGAATCTCAAATAGTAGCAACAGTGGAGGAGTGGCCTAGTGGTTAGGGTGGTGGACTTTGGTCCTGGGGAACTGAGTTCGATTCCTGGCACAGGCAGCTCCTTGTGACTCTGGGCAAGTCACTTAACCCTCCATTGCCCCATGTAAGCCGCATTGAGCCTGCCATAAGTGGGAAAGCGCGGGGTACAAATGTAACAAAAAAACTACAAGTGGCTATAGCATTTTGAAAAGAAAGGGGAGCACGTTAGCAGCAGCAGTATGTTAAATACCCAGAAATATTTCCTTTTCAGCTTTGTTCACATCACTTTCATTGAAAGGTAAAGAAGGGACTGAACCAGCAAAAAAGCCAGGTGAGACATGGGCTATTTTCCTACAGCAGCAAAATAGGGGTCATGTGACAGTAAACTCAATGGGGAGCTAAGTACACAGGCCACCAGGATCTCCTGTACAAATTCCCAGGGCCACATTTATTCCTTTGTCAAAAGGTGTAAGTTTCTATGTTAGAATTTATATGCTATAAAGACACATTTCCTAGATCAAATAAACACCTTTATGGAACACTGCCCTGTTTATAAAGTCACCCTATTAGCATAATTACCTCCCCTCCCCTTTATGTTGGGTCTGAGATGAAAATGGCACGGCTATGTTGCCTTCCACATGCCCACATTAGAAGACTTAAAAAGAAAAGGAAAACGCACTGCTATTAAGAGATTCAGCTTTACAACCAGTTGCCTCATCCTCGGGTCTTGTTTTTGTAAAAATCAAGAGTTCGAGCTGCTGCTGGCTGCATTTATTTTGCTGGCACATGGCTGCAGTTCAGCTGGACGACGTTTGAGAACTTCTCATCTTCCCCAGTTCTGATTCTGTTATGCAAACTACCCATATAGCACTGGAAGTGGGAAGGCAGTGACTTTGCCTTTGTTCGTCTGAGCTACAGCAGCATCTCATAAAAAAAAAGGTGCAACTGGAACTAGGCATGGCCGAATCTGGCAACCCGTTTGGGACCCCTTATTCCTTGGAAAACTGGAGAAGTTACTCTCTGGTCACTGCTCTTGCCACAGAAATCAAGAGAAAATTGAATTACATTTCCCTATAACCTTGTTATAATGGAGGCAGGAAATCATTTGAAGTTTTTACAGAATTTTAGCCAGCTTTTCTGCCAACAAAGAGGAAGGTAATTTAATCCGGCCAGCCAACATTTCAGAAAACTGACAAACAAGCGGCATGTAACGCTGTAAAGAAATAAAAACAAGTTTGTGCATCAGATTTGAACTTGGGGCCTTAGGGTGTATACATAATACAACAGCTGGGCTGCCGTCCAAGTCTATAATGTACTCCACACCAGTCATAGGCCAGCTGTGAAGCTTCCCTATACACAAAAACCTTACAGTCGCAATCCGAGCCCTTATGGTATGTGCAGTGTGAATCAAATGCGAGTGCTCTCTTATAAAAACCTCTTTCAGACTCTTGACGTTGTCTTCGGGGAAAGTGGCGGACGTTTTCTCCACATGGGAGGAAGACAAGCTGCCACCAATGCTATACCTTCACTGTGGTTGAAACAATCCCCCCGTCACACCTCTACAGGCCAGGCTTCTCTGCCTTTACCAAGTGGTCCAAGGAACTACACTGGAACGTCAACCTGAAAGGGCAGAGAACAGCCAGCGGGCGGTGGGAAAGATAGCAAGAGATTTTTAGGCTCCCCAACATATGCACAAGTTCTTCATCCTTTTAAAGAAAATGTGGCCCAGTGGTTAGCACAATGGGCTGTGAAGCAGGAAAACCAGGGTTGAAATCCCACTTCTGCCACCAACATTCTTTGTGACCTTGGGCACATCATGTTATCTCCAGCTGCCTGTAAGCTCTCTCAGGCAGGAACATATTGTGCATATTCATCACCACTGTACACTGCTGTGTACATCCAGTAGAGCTGTAAAAACAAGTATCATAAACATCTATAAAGAAATAAAACTGATACTATACATTCCTGTGTCTTTTTAAAAATAAATTTAATATCAAATAGGATTTGTAGGATCACTGTCCGAGTTTTATCTGTTTTGTTCTCTGTCCCTCTGAGCCTTCCCTCTTCTTGTTCCTGTTTCTGTTCTTCACATTGTGAGTGTCGTAGTATCGCACACCCACTTTCCGCACGCGCTGCTCTCGCTCCAGTCTTCTCCTCTGCAAAGATGGCAATAAAGATTTCAACGTGGCCATGTGACAACCCAAAACCTTCACCCTACAAACTAGTTATTTCTTGGTTTTAACCCTGTACGTACAGATGAACTAAATCATCAAGCTTGCTTTTATGTAAGATGACCATATGCTTTACGGTTACTTTGATATACCACTGTTCCTTAAGGCAACAACAGAGCGCTGTACAATAGAGAAAAAAAGGAACTTTATGTAACCTTGGGTTTACGCCTCAGTCAGAGTCGCACTCCTGAAGCTGTAAATTAAGCCCATCATGACAAAGATTGTAGTTGTCAACGTGGGATACCATTAAGACAGGTTATTTTATCACAGGTCCCATTTTATGCAGTGAGACCTAGTTACTAATAACTGAGGTTAACATTAAAATAACACATCTTAATGGCAGCCCAAATTGATAACTTCTCTTAATTAAAGAAAAAAGTAGTGTCTCTATAAATCACAATCACTGCTATATTTAATAAAAGTGAGCCAAGTATAGGACTGTCGAGTCACTGTGACATCACTGATGAGGTTGGCTCTTATTGGTGGAATGAGGCATTACATCACAACATCAGCTCTGATTACCAGAGACAAACTCTTCACACTAGAGGGAAGTTCATTGCTATATGTAATAAAAGTGAGCCAAGTACAGGACAATGAAGCCATTGTGACATCACTGATGAGGTTGGCTCATTGGTGGAATGAGGCATTATGACATCACAACATCAGTTCTGGTTATCAGAGACAAACTCTTCACATCAAAGGGGGGGGGGGGGGGGGGTGGGAACTGTCAAAGTGGGCTACTGTTAAGAATTGTTATGTTACCACTAACATGCTATTTTAGCACAGGTCCCGTTTTGTACAGTGAGACCTAGTTACTAATAACTGAGGTTAACATTAAAATAACACATCTTAATGGCAGCCCAAATTGATAACTTCTCTTAATTAAAGAAAAAAAGTAGTGTCTCTATAAATCACAATCACTGCTATATTTAATAAAAGTGAGCCAAGTATAGGACAGTCGAGTCACTGTGACATCACTGATGAGGTTGGCTCTTATTGGTGGAATGAGGCATTATGACATCACAATATCAACTCATCAGACAAACTAAGGGGGGAAAGTGAGCCAGGTATAGGACAATCAAGCCATTGTGACATCACTGATGAGGTTGGCTCTTATTGGTGGAATGAGGCATTATGACATCACAACATCAGCTCTCGTTACCAGAGACTGAAACCCTTCACACTAAGGAGGGAAGTTCATTGCTATATGTAATAAAAGTGAGCCAAGTACAGGACAATGAAGCCATTGTGACATCACTGATGAGGTTGGCTCATTGGTGGAATGAGGCATTATGACATCACAACATCAGTTCTGGTTATCAGAGACAAACTCTTCACATCAAGGGGGGGGGGGGGGGGTGGGAACTGTCAAAGTGGGCTACTGTTAAGAATTGTTATGTTACCACTAACATGCTATTTTAGCACAGGTCCCGTTTTGTACAGTGAGACCTAGTTACTAATAACTGAGGTTAACATTAAAATAACACATCTTAATGGCAGCCCAAATTGATAACTTCTCTTAATTAAAGAAAAAAAGTAGTGTCTCTATAAATCACAATCACTGCTATATTTAATAAAAGTGAGCCAAGTATAGGACTGTCGAGTCACTGTGACATCACTGATGAGGTTGGCTCTTATTGGTGGAATGAGGCATTACATCACAACATCAGCTCTGATTACCAGAGACAAACTCTTCCCACTAGAGGGAAGTTCATTGCTATATGTAATAAAAGTGAGCCAAGTACAGGACAATGAAGCCATTGTGACATCACTGATGAGGTTGGCTCATTGGTGGAATGAGGCATTATGACATCACAACATCAGCTCTCGTTACCAGAGACTGAAACCCTTCACACTAAGGAGGGAAGTTCATTGCTATATGTAATAAAAGTGAGCCAAGTACAGGACAATGAAGCCATTGTGACATCACTGATGAGGTTGGCTCATTGGTGGAATGAGGCATTATGACATCACAACATCAGTTCTGGTTATCGGAGACAAACTCTTCACATTAAAGGGGGGGAAACTGTCAAAGTGGGCTACTGTTAAGAATTGTTATGTTACCACTAACATGCTATTTTAGCACAGGTCCCGTTTTGTACAGTGAGACCTAGTTACTAATAACTGGGGTTAACAGTAAAATAACACATCTTAACGGTAGCCCACACTAACTTCTCCCCTTAATTAAAGAAAAAAGAAATGCCTCCTAGAAATGAAAATCACTGCTACATATAATAAAAGTGAGCTAAGTATAGGACAATCAAGTCATTGTGACATAAAGCAGCAGAGTCACCCCCTTGCCGCAAAATATCACCTCTACTTTTCTTCAGATGTTTCCCAGTCAGCTTTTGAAATGAGACGGCCTCGCATGAATCTGAAGGGCACATCGGATACTCACCTCCTTTGACGTGAGCTTCTGCTGGGACGCTACAGCTCCATCATCATCGCTGTCATAATTGATTTTCCGTTTCTTTCCTTGTTTTCTGTACCCTACAGATGCAGAAAAACACACCTTGGAAATGTTGTCGAATAGCACAGACCAACAAACTTGTTACTCAGGATAAAACAGTTGTCTCTTTCCAAAGCAGGCACCGAAATCGGCGCAGGGTACTGAAGCAGCTGAATCTTGAGAAACATCGACAAACCACACGGATCTATTTGTTTCTCAGGCTACGGGCCAGATTCTATATAAGGCGCATAAAAAAAAATCCACGTGAAAAACACTTCCGCCTAAGCGTATTCTATAAGCGGTGCCTAAATTTAGCTGCGGTATATACACTCAATTGATATCCCAGCACCTAAAACGACACGCCTCCGTTTACACCAACGAAAACCTGGTGCAAATCCCTGCGCATAGATTTTGGTGCGCTGGGCTATAATTCTATAACTATGCGTGTAAATTTTGGAACGCCCATACCTTCACCCCTTTTGAACTGCACGCAGTTCATCTTAGCAAGTTGTGTGCGTACATTCTAATTATTACCAATTAGTGATTATTGCTTAAGTACTGTTAGCAATGCTGATTAGCTTGTTAAGCCAATTAAGTTACGCGCGTTGTTATAAAATACGCCTGGATTTCGGCACAGATCACTAGGCTGCAGCAGCTGCACAGATTAAAGGACAACACAAGGAAGATGAGACACGATAGGCAGCGAATTCATCCACAGCCAGTAAATGGTCTATGAAATCGGGGAGTGGGTACGGAAAGGAGCACTAATGTTTCCCCTGTCCAACTCTCAGAAGAGGCTAATGGGTAGGGTCAGTACATGGTCAGCCAGCCAGCGAGTGAAAGAGGGCCACTCCTCAAAAAAATCACGGACCTACAGAAAAGACAGACTCCCTTCATGACCACGTTCTCCTCTAGGCTCAAGTCATTTGAGTTTCACCATACCTTGGACTTTCTGCTGTTGCTGGCCCTCTAACTTCGGCCCAGACTTGATGAAAATCTTTTCGCTCAGTCCCTTACAAATCCTGCAACACAGATGTAGAAGGATAATTTTGCAATATAGCTAGTGAACAAGTAAATCTTTTTAAACTGTAACTTTCTTCCCTACGTGGTGATAACAGGGCACAGCTCTTAGCCCCCTCACCACGCCAGGCCAATATCTGCCACTTCCTTGGTTTTGAGGCGCTGGTCTACCACCATCATTTTCCAAAATGAAAACATAATTTGAAAACCATGTGAGGAGAGAAGCAAATATCCTGTAAGACGGATCAATGGAAATGTGTTCTGTCGCATAAATACCTGACGGCAGAAAATCTCTTGGCTTTGGCTTTGCTCAGGAATTTTTTACATTTTGCGATCTTATCATCCAGAGTCCGATTTACAGCTTTCGAGCTTTGGTCATCTTTTCTACCATGCGACAGCTGCTTGGTCTTGCTGTCTGCGTCACCAGACTCCTCAAGTTCATCGACACGACTATCTTCCTCCTCCTCTTCTTCTTCCTCCTCTCCCAAGGACTCTGTCTCCTCATCACCTGACCACTCCAGTGGTACCAGGTCGTCCCCTGAGAATTCAGGCGCCACATGAATTTTGCCAAAGTGCTGTTGGACCCCTGACAGGAGTTTCTTTATTTCAGTGTTTAGGGACCGAGCGTCTCCTTTGGGATCTGCTGGCTCCACGCTGACCTCTGCAGATTCCAACGTTTCTGCGCCTGTGTCACTCTGAATGGCCACTGTAGCAACTTTGGCAGTCTCTGAGGGCTTAAAAAAAAAGTGTGGGGGGGGGGAGGGAGAAAGAACAAATCAAAATAAACCTCTGTCATGACCACAGCAAGCCACACAATAATAATTTTACCCCCGCTTTCCTTAAAAGATGTGCAAAATACAAAGGGGCATTTTCGTGTGACGTCTAAGTCCGACTTTGAACGTTTTGCTCAAAATGTCCAGTAAAACGTCTATATTTTTGTTTCGAAAATGGCCACTTGCTAGATGTTTTTGTGCTCTGTGCGTTTATTTTTTGGGTCCATTTTCAGAAAAAACAACAAAAAAAAAGACCAAATAAAAAACGCACAAAATCAAGCCACTGGGATGTAGGAAGAGCCAGCATTCTTAGGAGACTGGCCACACAGACATCCCAGGAAAGCAATGGGGCACCCTAGGGGGCGCTGCAGTAGACTTCACCTAAGAGTTCCCAGGTACACATCTCACTGTTGCGCTCTTATATTGTATAGTGAGCCCTCCAAAACCTACTGTACACCGCTACAATTGCCCTTATGGTGTCACCTATATGTGGGTACAGTAGGTTTTTGGTGGCCTCACACTTTCCACCACAAGGCTGCAAGGGTGGTGGATATGGTGAAGATGGCAGCGGCTGGAGGTCGATATTACGGCAACGAAGGTGGCAGGGCACCCAAGAGACAGAAAACGGATAACAGCGAGCACGGAGCGGGCGGTAGCGGTGAGGCGCCGCCTGGGGTAAGGATGGCACGGCGGCGGGCTTTGCTGGCCACGAGGTCGAGTAACGGCTGCTAGACCCGGGCAGGGCCTGGCTGGAAACCGCGTTAATGGGATTTCCCGCTTCGTGGTGGAGTGACGCGCACAGATTAGTCGTGGATAGGGAGAAAGGGCCCTTCTCGCTCGGTTTTATTCTATTCATTCCTTCCTTTTTTTTTCTTATCACTATCACGTTGCCAAAAATTTTCTGTAACACTAATTGTCTATTTTCTATTATATTTCCAGTACCCAAGATGCATTGTAAGCCACATTGAGCCTGCAAATAGGTTGGAAAATGTGGGATACAAATGCAATAAATAAATCCACGTGTAAAATAACCAGAAATGTCTTATAATGTCTTTTGCTTTAACACTATCATGTATTTCACCACCATGTAACCCAAACCCCTCTGTAAAACCAAATGTATATTCTCTTCTATTTCCAGTACCCAAGATGCATTGTAAGCCACATTGAGCCTGCAAAGTGGTGGGATAATGTGGGATACAAATGTAATAAATAAATCCACGTGTAACTGTATAATATTTAAAATAACCAGAAATGTCTTATAATGTCTTTTGCTTTAACACTATCGTGTATTTCACCACCATGTAACCCATAACCCTCTGTAAAACCAAATGTATATTCTCTTCTATTTCCAGTACCCATGATGAATTGTAAGCCACATTGAGCCTGCAAAGTGGTGGGATAATGTGGGATACAAATGCAATAAATAAAATAAAAAAAAAGTGTAACAGAATGGATTATTGGCCTGGGTCCCCTTCTCCACAGTGCACTGCACCGACTACTAGGCTACTCCAGAGGGACCTGCTTGCTCCTCTAATAGGAATGACTATAACATCTGAGGCTGGTACGTACTGTCTTTTACATTTTTTGGGGGGATGAGAGGGGGTCATTCCTTCTGTGGTTATTTATGGCACTTTTTTGGGGACTTAGTCATTAAAAGAGGTCTAGCTCAAAACGCCAGTTTCAGTCCTGGACGTTTTCAATTTGTTCCATTATGGCTGAAAAATGCCCAGGTCTTAGGAACGCCCAAAATCCCACCCCCAACACACCCCCTTGAGATTTGGACACACTGCACTGAAAAACGGGTTTTGAAAATACTGATTTGAACGTTTTAGTGAGCAAAACATGCAAATGCTGCTTTATGCCACTTTTTAGACATTTTTCTCGTTTGAAAATGAAGCCCCCCGCCCCCAGTGTCCTGATTAGACAAATTCCGTCATATTAATACACTTCCTTTTTCCACTAAAACACATTTGTAATTTCTTATTTCAAAAGATTAAATTCTTCACAAAATTTACTTTGCATAAAACCCTAAACTGAACCAGTTTAAAACCAGGACAAATTCCGACTTCAGGGTGATCAGTGGCCAGCCTGCATGCGAATTATTACCTGAGTAACTGGCTCCATATTTGGCGGTTTCACGAAAAATGGTATGCGGCCCCTCTGCCAATCGTTAAGCACCATTTTGGCTACAGTTTGCACGTCGGGCTCACCACCCTGAAAAAAAAACAAATATACAGAGGCCAGTAGAGTCGCTGAAAGTTTCTGTAACCATCTATGCATCCTTCCGGTACCAACCTCCCAACAGTTAAACAATGGTGTATAAGAGAAGACCTGGCATTGGAGAATCCAGGTATAAACCTGTCCAACCAAAAGATACAAGCACATCAGAAATTAAGTACTTTTCCAGAAGGCCTTCGCTTTAAGGCATGCCCACAAAATGAGCAGCATAGTTCCCCAACTCCCATACCAGCTTGGGAAGTCTAACAGCTCATACTCTGGCCAGGCAGGAGGTCTGGGTTTGAGACTGAACTCCACAGGCGCGGAAGGGAAAGGAAATGGGTCTTGATATGCCGCCCTTCTGCAGTTTTTGCAACTACACTCAAAGCGGTTTACATAGTATATACAGGTACTTACTTGTACCTTGGGCAATGGAGGATTAAGTGACTTGCCCAGAGTCATAAGGAGCTGCAGTGGGAAGTGAACCCAGTTCCCCAGGATCAAAGGGCCACTGCATTAACCACTAGGCTACTCCTCCACTAGCGACATTCCATCTAGAATCTCAAATAGGGAAGGAGAAGTGGGACTTGATTATACTGGTTTTTGCAACTACATGAAGTGGTTTTACATAGTATATACAGGTACTTATTTGTACCTGGGGCAATGGACGGTTAAATGACTTGGCCAGAGTCACAGGGAGCTGCAGTGGGAATCGAACTAAATTCCCCAGGATCAAGGTCCACTGCATTAACCACTAGGCTACTCCTGCACTAGCAACATTCCATGTAGAATCTCAAACAGTAACAACATTCCATGTAGAATCTGAACTAGGCTGGGATTCTGGAATCTTGCTGTTCTTTGGGTTCTACACTGAATGTTGCCACTCTTTGAGATTGTGCATGGAATCTTGTTAATGGGACTTGATATACCGCCTTTCTGAGGTTTTTGCAACTACATTCAAAGCGGTTTACATAGTATATACAGGGACTTATTTGTACCTGGGGCAATGGACGGTTAAGTGACTTGGCCAGAGTCACAAGGAGCTGCAGTGGGAATTGAACCCAGTTCTCCAGGATCAAAGTCCGCTAAATTTAACCTCTAGGCTACTCCTCCACTCCAGGCACCACAGAACTGTGCTTACAGTCCCATGGGGCAAGAGAGTGGCACATCACAGATGACATCATCCAGGGACTCTAATCTTCTTCACGTCATCCTCTGGTATTCCAGCCCCCTCCTTCCCCGTGTTAGCATGAAGCTGAACTGCTCACTTTCAGTAATTTGCCTGTGCGGAAGGCGAGCTTCTCCAGGAAATCCTCAGCATGCTCCCAAGACTCGATCCTGTAGGTTTTACTGATGTATTCCGGCTTTGCTCTCTCCAGCACAGCAGCAATATGGTCCGTTGGGGTCTGAATTTTCTCAACTTGAACCTAAAGAACAAACAGATGTCGTAAAACTGCTTTGCAAGAAAGTAGTGTATTTGTCGGTCCTATCTGACCAGGGACTCCCTCTAATTTTGATTTTGCTTTTCCCTTTGATATATTGTCATTGGGCTTGAAATTGTCTTAAGTCTCACCCTGGCAGGCTAGGGCAGCGTAGGGTAAAGGATAATAAAACATTGATAACCTAGAGGTCACTTCCTTGTCAGCAAAATTATGTAGTCATGCATCGCCATTTCAAAAAAAAAAAAAAAAGTTGAAGCTACAGTGTGGTAAATTTAAAACGAATCGGAGAAAATTTTTCTTCACCCAACGTGTAATTAGACTCTGGAATTCATTACCGGAGAACGTGGTACGGGCGGTTAGCTTGACGGAGTTTAAAAAGGGGTTAGATAGATTCCTAAAGGACAAGTCCATAGACCGCTATTAAATGGACTTGGAAAAATTCCGCATTTTTAGGTATAACTTGTCTGGAATGTTTTTACGTTTGGGGAGCGTGCCAGGTGCCCTTGACCTGGATTGGCCACTGTCGGTGACAGGATGCTGGGCTAGATGGACCTTTGGTCTTTCCCAGTATGGCACTACTTATGTACTTATGTACTTATGACCATCTCTGGGGAAAGGTGAACTAAAGTCGACAGAAACAAAAATGAGGTTTTAATGAATTCCACTACAGCCAACAATTTGCAATACGACAGTCCAAACTTTATCCTTTTATGTGGGGAAAAAATGAGAAAAAGTTACAGAAGTTCCAGTGTAATTTTTGCAGACTGCTTACGGACCCCATGACATGAAAAAGTAGCCAGTCTGAAAAGTTTGGATCCGAGACTTTAGTTATGTTTTCCCAGAGACAGTCGGTTTCTGCCAGGTACTTGTGACCTGGATTGGCCACTGCTGGAAGCAGGATACCGGGCTAGATGGACCGTTGGTCTGACCCAGTAAGGCTAGTCTTTTTTTTTTTTGTTACATTTGTACCCTGCGCTTTCCCACTCATGGCAGGCTCAATGCGGCTTACATGGGGCAATGGAGGGTTAAGTGACTTGCCCAGAGTCACAAGGAGCTGCCTGTGCCTGAAGTGGGAATCCAACTCAGTTCCTCAGGACCAAAGTCCACCACCCTAACCACTAGGCCACTCCTCCACTGTTGCTGCTATTTGAGATTCTATATGGAATGTTGCTACTATTGGAGATTCTACATGGAATGTTGCTATTCCACTAGCAACATTCCATGTAGAAGTCGGCCCTTGCAGATCACCAATGCGGCCGCACAGGCTTCTGCTTCTGTGAGTCTGACGTCCTGCACGTACGTACGTGCAGGACGTCAGACTCACAGAAACAGAAGCCTGTGCAGCCTTCTACATGGAATGTTGCTAGTGGAATAGCAACATTCCATGTAGAATCTCTAATAGTAGCAACATTCCATGTAGAATCTCCAATAGTATCTATTTTTTGTTACATTTGTACCCTGCGCTTTCCCACTCATGGCAGGCTCAATGCGGCTTACATGGGGCAATGGAGGGTTAAGTGACTTGCCCAGAGTCACAAGGAGCTGCCTGTGCCTGAAGTGGGAATCCAACTCAGCTCCTCAGTTCCCCAGGACCAAAGTCCACCACCCGAACCACTAGACCACGCCTCCACTGTTGCTACTATTTGAGATTCTACATGGAATGTTGCTATTCCACTAGCAACATTCCATGTAGAAGTTGGCCCTTGCAGATCACCAATGTGGCCGCTCAGGCTTCTGCTTCTGTGAGTCTGACGTACGTGCAGGACGTCAGACTCACAGAAACAGAAGCCTGCGCAGCCTTCTACATGGAATGTTGCTAGTGGAATAGCAACATTCCATTTAGAATCTCCAATAGTATCTATTTTATTTTTGTTACATTTGTACCCCGCGCTTTCCCACTCATGGCAGGCTCAATGCGGCTTACATGGGGCAATGGAGGGTTAAGTGACTTGCCCAGAGTCACAAGGAGCTGCCTGTGCCTGAAGTGGGAATCCAACTCAGCTCCTCAGTTCCCCAGGACCAAAGTCCACCACCCAAACCACTAGACCACGCCTCCACTGTTGCTACTATTTGAGATTCTACATGGAATGTTGCTATTCCACTAGCAACATTCCATGTAGAAGTCGGCCCTTGCAGATCACCAATGTGGCCGCTCAGGCTTCTGCTTCTGTGAGTCTGACGTACGTGCAGGACGTCAGACTCACAGAAACAGAAGCCTGCGCAGCCTTCTACATGGAATGTTGCTAGTGGAATAGCAACATTCCATGTAGAATCTCCAATAGTATCTATTTTATTTTTGTTACATTTGTACCCCGCGCTTTCCCACTCATGGCAGGCTCAATGCGGCTTACATGGGGCAATGGAGGGTTAAGTGACTTGCCCAGAGTCACAAGGAGCTGCCTGTGCCTGAAGTGGGAATCCAACTCAGTTCCTCAGTTCCCCAGGACCAAAGTCCACCATCCTAACTACTAGGCCACTCCACTCTTATGCTCTTGTCAAACTGTTTTACACCTGCAGAGCCTGTGAACACCTGTTTTGCTGAAAATACCACACTTTTGGAATCATCTGTACACACGTGTTTAAACAAAAGCCCTTATCCTAACAAAGGTATGAAAAGCGGGTCCTCCAGCAGTCATATGCTCTGCGCAATGCCAGCACAAGACGCAAATCTCGGGCGAGGAGATATTATAAACCTGATAGGTACATATGTTGCTGAAATACTTACGACTCCCTTCAAGACGATGTCCGTCTCACTGTCTCCCGAAGGGTAAACCACTCCGGGGCAGTCAATAAGGTAGATACGACGCATCAGCGTGATATACTGCCAGACCTGCCAAGGACCAAAGGGTTAGTTACACCACATGACTTGAGTTAAATCATAGTATTAAGCTGTAGTAAATCAAAAGAAAAATAAAAAAAGCAGATCAAAAAAGACAAAAAAATAGAACAGGAGGGTAACAGAAGAAGTGGTTTATTACAAGTTACCCGACGTGGCCACGTTTCGCCCTCAGGCTGCGTCAGGGGTAAAAAAACTACAAAATAAAAATACATAATGAGTAAAACATAAACTTCACCATTGTATATTTGATAATAAAACATATCTAAAAACACTATCACATCATATAAAATAAAAACAGATAAAATCTAAAAACATAATACAATAAAATATAATATCAAATCAATATCAGTTAAAAACATTCAGATTAAATATGCATACAATAAAATAAAATAATAATTTTAATACAAGACATGATATCAACACAAAATATAATAATATCAACACTAAATGTATATTTTGTGTTGATATCATGTCTTGTATTAAAATTATTATTTTATTTTATTGTATGCATATTTAATCTGAATGTTTTTAACTGATATTGATTTGATATTATATTTTATTGTATTATGTTTTTAGATTTTATCTGTTTTTATTTTATATGATGTGATAGTGTTTTTAGATATGTTTTATTATCAAATATACAATGGTGAAGTTTATGTTTTACTCATTATGTATTTTTATTTTGTAGTTTTTTTACCCCTGACGCAGCCTGAGGGCGAAACGTGGCCACGTCGGGTAACTTGTAATAAACCACTTCTTCTGTTACCCTCCTGTTCTATTTTTTTGTCTTTTTTGATCTGCTTTTTTTTTTTTTTTTTTTCTTTTGATTTGCCATTTCTGTGGCAGATCTTTGCCTTTTTTTTGTTTCTGTCTTAAGCTGTAGTAATACCAAAGGAGGAACACTTCCAGTGTCCCTGCCATTCCACATGCTCATTCCAAATTATTCTGCTCAAGCATGGCGCCAATGTCTCCCCCTCCAGACGGTTTCCCCGATGAACTATGAATTAATGTCCTGCACGATTCCTGTAAGAGCTCTCATGTGCTTCGAGTAAAGCCAGGGATTCTCAATCCAGTCCTGAGCACACAGCAAGCTTCCACAATAGGCATATTCGTTATGGATATCCTGACAGGACTGGACTGAGAACCCCTGAATTAAGCAGACCTCTGCTATGCATGAGAATCCACTGCTCCTATGTACTTTTCAAGGCCGAGCAACTGGTGGCTTGTGTGTATTTGCAGGCAGGAGGTGGTGGTGAGCGCGAGACTCTTCACTGCCAGGCACAGGTTAAAAAAAAAAAACCAAAAGAAAGGAGGGCTGGCTTGATGGCAAGTGCTGGAGGACCCGATTTGATGCTTCCATTGGACCTTTGCTCCCTGGGTCCACCGGGACTGAGGAAAATGTGGGATATAAATGTGTTAAATAAATAAATAAAATAAAATATTGTATTGTGTTCTGTTTTATTATGAATGTTCTTATTGTAATCCGCTTAGAACGATGGATAATACAGAATCTAAGCTTTATAATAAATAAATAGACATCCACAATTTGAGCATTTCAGTTTGTAAAACAGCCTGCTACTCTTTAGACTGGCACTTAACTGGTTTTAGTCCTATTTTTCATGCCACAAGTGCCATGTGTCCACTGACAGAATCTCCTCTAGGATCTATCTCACTCAAGCCGGTGTACAGTAAGAATAAACATGGCCAAGACCGAGCTTATTGTCTGCTCACCCAAACCCACTTCCCCTCTCCCTCCACGCTCTATCTCAGTTGATAACACCCTCATTGTCCCGTCTCATCTGCTCGCAACCTCGGAGTCATCTTCGACTCCTCCCTCTCTGCGCATATCCAGCAGATAGCCAGGACCTGTCGCTTCTTCCTCTAAAACATTAGCAAAATTCGCCCTTTCCTCTCTGAGCACACCACCCGTACCTCTCATCCACTCTCTCGTTACCTCTCGCCTTGACTACTGCAACCTACTCCTCACTGGCCTCCCACTTAGCCATCTATCCCCCCTTCAGTCCGTTCAGAACTCTGCTGCACATCTTATCTTCCGCATGGACCGATATGCTCATATCACCCCTCTCCTCAAGTCACTTCACTGGCTTCCGATCAGGTACCGCATACAGTTCAAGCTTCTCTTATTAACCTACAAATGCACTCGGTCTGCAGCCCCTCATTACCTCTCTACCCTCATCTCCCCTTACGCCCCTACCCAGGACCTCCGCTCTCAAGACAAATCCCTCCTCTCAGTACCCTTCTCCACCACCGCCAACTCCAGGCTCCGCCCTTTCTGCCTCGCCTCACCCCATGCTTGGAATAAACTCCCTGAGCCCATACCCCAGGCCCCCTCCCTGCCCATCTTCAAATCCTTGCTCAAAGCCCACCTCTTCAATGTCGCTTTCGGCACCTAACCACTATACCTCTAGTCAAGAAATCTAGACTGCCCCAACTTGACATTTCGTCCTTTAGATTGTAAGCTCCTTTGAGCAGGGACTATCCTTCTTTGTTAAACTGTACAGCGCTGCGTAACCCTAGTAGCGCTCTAGAAATGTTAAGTAGTAGTAGTAGTATTACATATAGCAGTGATTTAACCAGAGCTGAGATTGTGATGTCATAATGCCTCATTCCACCAATGCCTAAGAGCCAACTTCATCAGTGATGTCACAATGGCTTGATTGTCCTATATTTGTCTCACTCTTATCTATTAGATTGTAAGCTCTTTGAGCAGGGACTGTCTCTCTTTGTTAAATTGTACAGCGCTGTGTAACCCTAGTAGCGCTCTAGAAATGTTAAGTAGTAGTAGTAGTAGTATTACATATAGCAGTGATTTAACCAGAGCTGAGATTGTGATGTCTTAATGCCTCATTCCACCAATGCCTAAGAGCCAACCTCATCAGTGATGTCACAATGGCTCGACTGTCCTATACTTGGCCCACTTCCCCCCTTAGTGTGAAGAGTTTCAGTCTCTGGTATCCAGAGCTGAGATTGTGATGTCATAATGCCTCATTCCACCAATGCCTAAGAGCCAACCTCATCAGTGATGTCACAATGGCTTGATTGTCCTATATTTGTCTCACTCTTATCTATTAGATTGTAAGCTCTTTGAGCAGGGACTGTCTCTCTTTGTTAAATTGTACAGCGCTGCGTAACCCTAGTAGAACTCTAGAAATGTTAAGTAGTAGTAGTAGTAAAACGGATGTTCATGCTGTATTTTAGAACCGACTGTACTAAATTACAAAGCGAGATGCACGTCCATTTGTGACGAACTGACTGGGACGGCCACATTCTGTATTGATGTCCTCATAACCATTAGCGCTATTCGACTTGCTGCACTTTCAATTCAAGCGATGTAAAGCAGTCACAAGGAACGTCTTCTGTTTAAGTGTCACGTGCACCTCCTGGGCAGCAGGTGGCGCATGTCAAGGTGGTTTTAGATGGCTAACCCTCAAACAGCTCACTTCCTCCACCGACACGATACAACAACATTCTTACGTGCGCACTTACCTTGGTTTCTCCCGCAATGGGAGCCACATTACAGACTTTCTTCGATCGCAGTGTGTTTATCACCGAGCTTTTTCCGACATTTGGATAGCCGATGAAGCCTACACTGATCTGCTTCTTGTCCTTGTGCAGCTGCGGGAACATGACAGACGGAGAATCACACTTACATGCTCTTCAAAACGAACGGAGCACAATTCACTCAAGATGATTTTGGTAGAATTCTGTTCGGCAAAAAAAAAAAAAAAAAAAGAACTAGAGGACATTTATTTACCTTCCCAAATTGTCGCAAGAGCTGTATAAAAGCACCTTTCCCAAAGGAATTTGTGAGACTGGCGTGGAAAGCAAGTGTGGGATATTCTTGGGATAGAATAGCAACCCAACGTCTCTAGGGAAAACAAACAAACAAAAAAAAAAATTAGTCACAACAATTATGATAAAATCATAGGAAAACACACACTTGTTACCATTAACATTCATTATGAAGAGAGACCTGACCAGCGACACCTACTGGCGAGATTCAGAATGCAAGCATACCAGGCTACGAAGGAAGCTGCAGTCTGTGGGCCCCATTAAGAGGTGATGCTGCAATAACTGGGTTCTAAAGGTGAAGAGGAGGGTGTGTGAGCAAGAAACAAAAGTCTCAGCAGCTGCGACTCGACGGCCGGGACGCTTCAGCTGTGCACCTTCCCCCTCCCCCCAGTGAGAATGGAGCAGGTTCCAACCAGAATGCCGTGCGAGGCGTGGCAGAAGATGAAACGAGACTGAGATGGAAGAGAAGATTTCTGCTTTTATTTTTCTTTACAGAGAAGAGTGCTCAGCGTATCTACAAAACACTTCCAGTTAACCCGAATGACCCGATAAATAAATAAAACCAAAATAAAACCAAACGAACCACAGTGGTCCAAAACCAACAAGCCAAGGAATTTAAACTCTCTCAAATATGACAATGCATGTTTGGACTATTACTCTCTAAATCCCAAAAAACAATCCACCACGAAGGCTTTTGTTACCAGCTAAACTCAATTAGTACGAGCTAATACAAACCAGATTTCTCTCGGTGACTGCAGACGAGCCCTCATCATAATATGCAGCGCATAAAGGAAAGATCATTTTTCATCTTCAGCACCAAAGAACCTCACATGTCACCCACCTCAGGCTCCATGGACAGAAACCAATTTCCCAAACCAAGTAGCCGAAACACCTTTTGACAGGGCACTGGCCACCCCGATAAATCCGGCCTCTTAAGTCTCAGGCCAAAAGAAATAAATATTACAACATACCCACGGGTCAGTCATATGTACACAACTTTGAACCAGCTGGCACTGCTTTTGCACAAAGATTCAATCTCTTCCAACTTCCAGACAGCAAAAAAAAAAAAAAACCATCCACAATAAAAATAAGAGAGAAATACATTCTGTGAGGCATATGTGTATAAACAAGGGGTTAAGCAGGGTCATACTTACTGTGACCCAGGTAGGGACAAGGTCACATTTATTGAGGACAAACACTAAGTGTTTCCATGACTTTTCCTTCTTAAGGTAGGCCTCTATGTGAGGGGAGCGTGTACCCACTGGATCTCTGGCATCGAGTACTTGGATAACAACATCGGAAGAGTCAATCACCTGCAAAATCGAGACACGTGGATGGTAAGGGGAAAAGGAAATGGGACTTGATATACTGAGGTTTTTGCAACTACATTCAAAGCGGTTTACACATATTCAGGTAATTATTTTGTACTGGGGCAATGGTGGGTTAAGTGACTTGCCCAGAGTCACAAGGAGCTGCAGTGGGAATGGAACTCAGTTCCCCAGGATCAAAGCCCACTGCACTGACCACTAGGCTACTCCTCCACTAGCAACATTCCATGTAGAAGCCTGCCCCTGCAGATCAGCAATGCAGCCGCGCAGGCTTCTGTTTCTGTGAGTCTGACGTCCTGCATGTATGTGCAGGATGTCAGACTCACAGAAACAGAAGCCTGCGCGGCTGCGTTGCTGATCTGCAAGGGCAGGCTTCTACATGGAATGTTGCTAGTGGAATAGCAACATTCCATGTAGAATCTCAAATAGGGAAAGGGAATGGGACGTAATACACTGCCTTTCTGTGGGTTTTCCAACTACATTCAAAGCAGTTTACATATATTCAGGTACTTATTTTGTACCAGGGGCAACGGAGGGTTAAGTGACTTTTTGAGCCATTTAACACACAGCTGGATAAGTCAATATTCAGCCCATGACCTCATAAGCCAAACCGCTTAAAGATAGGACTCTATACAGCCTGATTTAAGCAGGCTACTTATGCAGTGAAGGGCTGAATATTGGCCTTGGAACATCCACAAGTTAGCCGCTTTCGAATTTGGCGCTAACCAATCATTTTCAGCAAAGGTAACCGGTTAAGTGCTGCTGAAAATGACTGGATAGCCGCAAACGAGTGATTTAACTGGTTGGTCATTTCCGGACGGCCTAGTGGTTAGGGTGGTGGACTTTGGTCCTGGGAAACTGAGGAACTGAGTTCAATTCCCGGCACAGGCAGCTCCTTGTGACTCTGGGCAAGTCACTTAACCCTCCATTAACCCATGTAAGCCACATTGAGCCTGCCATGAGTGGGAAAGCGCGGGGTACAAATGTAACAAAAAATAAAAAATAAATCTATTTTGTTAAGTTGCTCTAAAACAGGGGTTCTCAACCCAGTCCTCGCGACACACCAAGCCAGTCTGGTTTTCTAGATAGCCACAATGAATATGCATGCACTCTCTCACTGTGGATATCCTGAAAACCTGACTGGCTTGGTGTGTCCCGAGGAATGGGTCGAGAACCCCCGTTCTAAAACAGGCGAGCATATGCTGGAAGGTAACATGCGCTCAAAGGTTTCAGCGGCAGACTGCTGCAGGAGCTCAGGCATCTCCACGAGGTGCTCCATCCCTTCTAGGACAGTGCTTTTCAATCCAGTCCTCAGGGCACCCTCAGCCAGTCAGGTTTTCAGGATATCCACAATGACTATTCATGAGGTAGACTGGAATACTAAATCTATCACACACCCACTGTTCTAGGGTACTTCAAGAGACGTTTTGTTCCATATACACACTATTCTCAAGACATGGAGGCAAAGAAATAGTTAAAAGACCATTTTTAGATGCTGGGCTAGCTCCAAAGCCCAGTCTGCTGTGGCACTGGAGGCTCCATATAATTTGAAAACAGCCATTTTTCGTGTGCAAGACACACTTTAGAGATGGAAAACGCTTTCTCAAGTTGCCCCTCCCCCTTAGTGGTCCGGGGAAAACGCTGCGTCTTACTGAGCTCTTTCTGCCCTGGAAATATTCTCCGTCTGAGCAGCTCAGCAATGCATCATTCCACGAGGATCATGTGTTCACAACCCCCCCTTCCCTCCTCCTTATGAATTCTCCTAATATCTATGTTGGGCACCAGTAGCTGCATTGGTCCTGGGGAAACCTAGATTCTTTGCTGCTGCTAAAAAAGTTACCATATCTACAGTTACCAGTGCATGAAGGGGGGGGTGGGGGGTGGGGAGAGATATAACATACCTTATAGAGCTCGCCCCAGATTCTTTTGGACTGGCCCTTCTTATAAATCTCCTCTCTAGCTTCATTTCTAAACAAGACACAAACAGGACGACGTTTGACTTCTGTGGGGTTAAATTAAGATTTTACTCATGCTTAACCAGGAGAGTCACGAAACGCTTTTCACTAGGAGTCTCGAGTACACCACTTATGGGTTGCCGTCACGCTGGCTTCATGCACACGTAGAAACAGAGAAAATGAAAGCCAATATTCAGACCACGGTGGTCAGGATTAGCCTCAGATACTCATTGTCGGGCCGTGTCCGGACACTTGCATTGAATTTCTGGGGCTAAATCTTCAGGCACTAGCCACCAGGTCTTATGTGGATCCCGGCCGATATTTGGCTGGGGATTTGCACAAGGCCTAAATCCACTTTTCACCCTCCCAAGTTTGGCCCAACTGGTGGAGTTCTGCAGAAGCAGATGGAGACGCTGAATCGCTGTTACCACGCTTTCAGCCCTGTGTCTGAAAGTGCTAAAACCTCCCAACATTTCACTTTCGCAATTTTCAAATGAACTCTTTATTGTAGTCGAGAATTCTGTAACAGGGCGTCTAGAATCAGGCATCAAGGAAGGAACATGGTACGAATCTGTGCTATAAAGGCACCTACTTTCCTTTATAAAGAACATAACTGAGTATTATCACGCCTACCGTTTAGGACATAAGTACATAAGTACATAAGTAATGCCACACTGGGAAAAGACCAAGGGTCCATCGAGCCCAGCATCTTGTCCACGACAGCGGCCAATCCAGGCCAAGGGCACCTGGCAAGCTTCCCAAACGTACAAACATTCTATACATGTTATTCCTGGAATTTTGGAGTTTTCCAAGTCCGTTTAGTAGCGGTTTATGGACTTGTCCTTTAGGAATCCGTCCAACCCCTTTTTAAACTCTGCTAAGCTAACCGCCTTCACCACTTTCTCCGGCAACGAATTCCAGAGTTTAATTACACGTTGGGTGAAGAAAAATTTTCTCCGATTTGTTTTAAATTTACTATACTGTAGTTTCATCGCATGCCCCCTAGTCCTAGTATTTTTGGAAAGCGTGAACAGACGCTTCACATCCACCTGTTCCACTCCACTCATTATTTTATATACCTCTATCATGTCTCCCCTCAGCCGTCTCTTCTCCAAGCTGTATAGCCCTAGCCTCCTTAGTCTTTGTTCATAGGGAAGTCGTCCCATCCCTGCTATCATTTTAGTCGCCCTTCGCTGCACCTTTTCCAATTCTACTATATCTTTCTTGAAATGCGGCGACCAGAATTGAACACAATACTCAAGGTGCGGTCGCACCATGGAGCGATATAACGGCATTATAACATCCTCACACCTGTTTTCCATACCTTTCCTAATAATACCCAACATTCTATTCGCTTTCTTAGCCGCAGCAGCACACTGAGCAGAAGGTTTCAGTGTGTTATCGACGACGACACCCAGATTCGGGTTCTTTTTTCCCACATGCATCACCTTTCACTTGCTCACATTAAACGTCATCTGCCATTTAGCCGCCCAGTCTCCCAGTCTCGTAAGGTCCTCTTGTAATTTTTCACAATCCTGTCGCGATTTAACGACTTTGAATAACTTTGTGTCATCAGCAAATGTAATTACCTCGCTAGTTACTCCCTTCTCTAAATCATTTATAAATATATTAAAAAGCAGCGGTCCTAGCACGGACCCCTGAGGAACCCCACTAACTACCCTTCTCCATTGTGAATACTGCCCATTTAACCCCACTCTCTGTTTCCTATCCTTCAACCAGTTTTTAATCCACAATAGGACATTTCCTCCTATCCCATGACCCTCCGATTTCCTCTGTAGCCTTTCATGAGGTACCTTGTCAAACGATTTTTGAAAATCCAGCCACAGAGCGGCAAAGCACATGAGTGCGGTTGGTACCCATGTGATTTACAGCATTCTGTACATTATGCACATAAGCCAGAGCCTTGCCTATGCCCCATCGATGTGTAGACGTTGGCCGAATTTCAGGCCCAAAATCCACATTCAGCCTCGTTTTGATTCCAGCCAAAAATGTTGGTGCATTTTTTTGGGGCCGTATCCCTCCCCCTCTCCCTGGAGGAGCCCTGTCCGTCCTTCCCTGAAGAGCTGTCCCTCCCTCCTCCCCCAACAGGAGGAGCTCCCCCTTCTTGGCTCATGGGTATGGTCCGGGGGGGGGGGGGGGGGGGGGGGGGCTCTGAATGGCTGCAGGGAGGGGGACTGGGTGTTGTTTTTTTTTTTGGTTTTTTTTTGGGGGGGGGGGGGGGGGGCAGTTTCGGTTTTGGCCACAATCCGGCAGCAAATTCTAGCCACAGATTTGGTTTTGATTGGCCTCTAACCAATATTTACACCCCCTTGCGAATATGCGCTATATACGTTAAGCTGGCAGGCTTATGAACCTCAACATGCATACACTGGAAGAGAGGGGATAGGATAGAGATGGTTAAATATCTCGGGGCATTAATGTACAGGAGGAGAGCCTTTTTCAAATGAAGGAACCCTCTGGAATGAGAAGGCATAGGATGAAGTTAAGAGCAAACAAGCTTAGGAGGAATTTAAGAAAGTAATCGTTTATGGAAAGGGTGGAGGATGCGTGGAATGGCCTCCCGGTGGAGATCGTGGAGATGAGGACCGTGTCAGAATTCAAGAAAGCGTGGGACAGGCATGTGGGATCCCTTAGGAAAAGGAAGAGAGTTAGAGGTTATGGAGCATGTGCCCTATGGCCTTTATCTACTGTCATGTTTCTCTGTTTCTATTCCCAGAATACAGCTTAGGCGGCATGCTGGCAAATATATGGTTAACTGTACACGTATACGCGTAATACGCTAGAATTGCAAACATTTATGCGCATAAACGTCAGTGTGTACATTATAGAACTGCCCCTTCAAAGCTGCTGCGCTGTATAGGTGCGCGCTCTTTTCCTGACTCGGCACCTGACTCCCGTGTCCTCAGTGACCAGATCCCGATCTTTCTCCTGGCTGTAACCCTCTGCAGACGCCTCGGCGTGCTCGGCCAGGCCCACGAGGTCGCTCGCTGTCAGGTTAGGCCTCTTCCGCTGGGATTTCGGGCCAAATGTGTTTTCGAAAGTCTCCGTGTCTAGGATATGCACTTTGGCGTTCTGTGGAGAAAGAAAAGAAAAAAAAAAAACAAGTTTACAAGTTTCTCATTTTTACAGAACTTACCAACAAAAAGTAGAAAACGCCCACAACACTGTTCGTGCCTTATTCAAACAAAAATGAGCTGTCACTGTTTTGACTTTCTCTAACACGAGGTTAACTTTCAAATCTGGATGCCTGGAATGATGTTTTCACTTTCCTAGACACAAAAAATGCCATTTTTTCCCCCTAAATAACCACGACTGTGGTATTTTGCAGAAACAACACAAGCACAGCGCCACGGCAAAACACGAGGCCACTGGCTGCGTGGATTCCTACTTAACGCTGATCACCGGAAGAAGCCAGGAAGCCATTTCTCTTCCATCACTGAGCTGCTCAGTCTGTGGACAGGGCTGTCTCTTTTCAGCGCACCAGAAGCATTTCTCCTGTCAGTGCTGAGAAACCCGGGAAATACTTCCAAAAGAAACGGCCACATAAATCCAAAAAAGCATGGCAACGAAGTCTAAACAATCCACAGCAAGAGAAGGGCCTCCTGCCAAACCCCAGTGCCCCGTCTATTTTATCAGCCACTGACATCCAACAACAACAAATTCACTATCTTCGCTCTCCATCTTCCTTTGTTTTGCCAATAAAGGCGCAAACCCCGCCAAACATACAGATTTGTCATGGGGGAGGGAGGCTGGGGCTGTTTTTGAACACAAGTTCTTTGTAAGCTGAGCCCCCTTTTGGATGCGGACTCTCTTCACGGATGAAGGACAGGCTTGCTCTACAAATGCCTTTTACTTCCAGATAACTGTGCTCAACTCAAGACAGCGTAGTTATTAAATGCACATGAAAAAACTGTCGAGCCTGGATGCCTAAAATACCAGTCTTTGTGATTAAAGAAATGAACCTTGACGTTTACCGACTACAGGAATTTTGGACCACGGATGAAAGACATTAGCCATGGCGTGGGACACCATCAAGAATTGACAAGTTGGCCTGTTTACGCTGTTCTGCAGGGATCACGGAAACAAAGGCCATTAGGCCAACTTCAGTCCCGGTGCAATATCTGAGACCTGATTCCGACTCTGCCCTCAGTTCTTTTTATAACCAGGACTCCTCTGTTCTTATCCCCCATTCAGAGGTCATTCCATGCTTCTTCCATTCTTTCCTGATGCAAGAAGCCCGAGTTTACCCCATGAACCTTCATCCCATGACCTCTGAACTACAGCAGTACTTCCTCTGATAAATATTTGTCTACCACTGAGGTACCTGAACGTCTCATTCAGGGTACCCAGTCGAAATGGGCCCGACAAAAGGACTCCAAACAAAAAAGCTCCCTGACATAACAGCCACTGTAAAAACAGCCTGCCCACAATATAGCCCCCCCTCCCCCCCCGACAAAAGGGTCCGATCAGGCTACCCAGAATATGACACTCCATTTTTTTCCCTAATAATCTTACTTTGCCAAACAGGATAACGTTGGTAAGACTATGAAAATGATGGCAATATTGTTTTTTTATTAATTAGCATGTTGATGGAAGAATAGTTTCCTCAAACAGCAGAACAGATCATGAATACCAGTTGGTAGCTCTTGTTTATTTATATACTAGTAAAAGAGGCCCGTTTCAGAGCAAATGAAACGGGCCCTAGCAAGGTTTTCGTTGCCAACACCCCCATCCCTCCCTCCCTGGCCAACCCCTTCGTTGTTCTGGCATTGCTCCGCCCCCAATGTCATGATGTTTGATGCGAGGGCGGGGCCCAGAACGATTCCCCACCCCCCCCACCTCCCTCCCTGCCAACCCCTTCGTTATTCTGCCATTGCTCCGCCTCGAGGGCGGGGCCCGGAGCGATTTCCCACCCCCCGCCTCCCTCCCTGCCAACCCCTTCGTTGTTCTGCCATTGCTCCGCCCTCGAGGGCGGGGCCCGGAGCGATTTTGGTGGCTTCACCACCACGAACCTTCGAACCTTTTTGAAGGCAGTCAGGGCTTGGCTTCACTGACGTCAGTGTCCTCAGAACGTTGAGGGTGAGTTTTATTATAGTAGATGCTTTATACAATGCACCCAACGCATAATTAAAAACTCTGGAATTCGTTGCTGGAGAACGTGGTGAAGGCAGTTAGCTTAGCAGAGTTTAAAAAGGGGTTGGACGGTTTCCTAAAGGACAAGTCCATAAACCGCTACTAAATGGACTTGGGAAAAATCCACAATTCCAGGAATAACATGTATAGAATGTCTGTATTTTTGGGAAGCTCGCCAGGTGCCGTTGGCCTGGACTGGCCGCTGTCGTGGACAGGATGCTGGGCTCGATGGACTCTTGGTCTTTTCCCAGTGTGGCATTACTTATGCACTTATGTAATGCTGGTTGGAGCCTTTATCAGTGAAGATTTCACTTGTAGTTTATCATCTTTTTTTGTAATGTGCTTTTTTTTTTTCTAGGGGGCTATTTTGTTAGAGGCTGATTTGTCAAAGGTTATTTTGTTACAACACTGTTTTGTCAGGGCTATTATGTCGGGGGCGCCCTCATTCAGCTACCTGCCATCTTTTCTATAGGATGTACATATTTAGTCTCGGTGTGCTCTACTGTTTTTTGTAGACTGCCGCCATTCTGTCGCTATCCTTTCAGAAGTACAACTTCCAGCACTGAACACAATATTCTAGGTAAAAAAACAAAACAAAACTGAAACCGTACACCAAATAAATCTAGTTTAATAAATAAGAACTAAGGATAGCCATACTGGGTCAGACCAATGGTTCAGCCAGCCCAGTGCTTCCAACAGTGGCCAATCCAGGTCACAAGTACCTGACAGAATCTCAAAAAGTAGCAACATTCCATGCTACCAATCCCGGGTCAAGCAGTGGCTTCCCAAATTGTCTATCGCAAATGCAGACTATCGACTTTTCTTCCAGGAACTTGTCCAAACCTTTTTTAAAACCCAGATAGGCTAACCGCATCCTCTGGCAACAAGTTCCAGAGCTTAACTATTTGTTGAGTGAAACCATATTTCCTCCACGTAATTTCATCGAGTGTCCCCTAGTCTTTGTACTTTTGAAAGAGTGAAAAAAAAATCATCAATTCACTTTCACCCGTTTTGCACCACTCTGGATTTTGTAGACCTCAATCAGCCTCTCAGGCATCTCTTTTCCCAAGCTGAAGTGCCCTAACCCAAATCATGAACAAACATTAGAAAGTAGCGATGAATAACTCACACTCCTCCACCAGTGCTACATTCATGCGTCCGCTTGGTGTACACTAAAATCTTGATTTGGTCACAGCACTGTGCCTTGGTTTACACTTCCTGGACAACTGGGCTCTGTCACATTGTGGAGGTGAGGCCCTGTGCACCCTGGGAAGGGTCACTACTACGGCAACTGTGCCCTATTTTCAGAACAGAAGCATCAAAAGACTTCATCGCCAAAAGACTTAACTTTGCAATTCCAAGTCAGACAGCTCGGAGCTTGCCTATCCCAGGCTTGCTGTCTGGTGAGTGGTGGGTGGGAAAGACCACTTTACCTCACTGGCCACAAGTGGCCTATAATCACATGATGGGACCATCTGGTCAGGAGATGCACAGAACGTACTGTAGTAGATGATGGCAAATAAAGACCAATTTGCCCAGTTAAGAAAATTATGGGAGCTAAATGTTATGCAGAAGAGTAAGAACTGAACGCAGGCAATTAGTGAGCCATCTGCAATTCATTAATCCACTTCTGGCCCTTTCTACTTCTCCACAGGAAATCAATCCATCAGCTAAGCGCACGAAACTTTCACAGATTTTTCAAACAGCACAATTTCTAAAGCTCGACACGAGCCCTGGTTTTCATTACTTTCAGTAAAGGCTAAATATTTGTATTTAAAACTTGATTGTTTTCTGTTGCTGTTACTAACGGAAGAGGAACTCCCTGCGATTCAAAGTTGACTAACTTCACAGCTCTCCGATTCCTTTCTATCTGTGGACAAAAAAACCAGCTCCGTCGTCCTACCTGGGTTAACTGCCTGGCTGCGCCCTCAGGGCTTCAGATTCAACTCTCTACCCAGCTAACAGATGGAGCCTTGAAATGAGCGGCTGCACTCACGTGAGGTCTGATGCGGTCGTGAAGGAGAGACATCGGCAGTTTGCTCTGCTTCATGACGACTCGGTAGGGGTCCTTCATGACAGTCTCCATTTCCTCCTGGAACTTCTGCAGAGAGGACTGCTTGACCACGCGCGTGTTTCCTGGTTATTTGAAAAGGGATGGAGGAAATCAGAAAGTGAAATGCGCCGACACATCATCAATAGGAAGAAAAAAAATATATATAAACGCCTCTAGCCCTCTACAATGTATTACAAACAGCTTCCACCCAAATTCCCGCTTGAAAGCAAGGCCTTGCTAGTTATCTGCAATTAATGATGATACACTCTGCTGTGCTTTTATAAAGCAGCGGTAGAAAGTGCGCTTAGCGTACCTTTTCTGCGATTTGGAGAAAAGGCGGCTGAGGGGAGATATGACAGAGGCCTATAAAATAATGAGCGGAGTGGGATGGGTAGACGTGAAGCGTCTGTTTACGCTTTCCAAAAATACTAGGACTAGGGGGCGTGCGATGAAGCTACAAAGTAGTAAATTTAAAAGTAATCAGACATTTTTTTCTTCACTCAACATGTAATGCCAGAGAATGTGGTAAAGGCGGTTAGCTTAGCGGGGTTTAAAAAAAAGGCGCTAACCTGGCAGTAACCGGGAAACACACAACACTGACCAATTACCACCAGGTAACCAGCTTGCAGAAATATTTTTTTTCAATATTCCCGTAAACGCCGAAATTGGCGCGCACTGGGGGCGAATCTACCTGCGGCACCCGCGTTGGGCCGGTGGAAGTTCTGGGTTGCCGTGCGGCAACCCTTTAGTAAAAGGGCGTCTAAGAGTGCAGCAATATTAAGGCCCAGGAAAGTGTCCCTTATGATTTAAACCTGCCCTGGGATTTCAAAAACACTGAGGATTACAGCAACTCACCAAACCATTTTATATTGGGTTCCACTCGGGCCACGGTGCCAGAAGCGACAGAGGACTGGTACTGCAGGGTCTTAATGACTGCCCCACGTCTGTTTCTGAAATCGATAAAGCCTGTTAGCAACAAATTTCATTTTTCCTTTTATTTATTTGTTGTTTTGTACCCCCGCATTATCCAAAACATGTTTGGTTCAATGCAACTTACATCGTAATATTATAACAATAAACATCATACAATATAACATTACTTATTTATTTGTCCACTTGTATCCCACATTTTCACAGCTTATGCGGGCTCAATGTGGCTAACAAAGTTACCATAAAAAGGGAGGTGGTGGAAATGAAAACGGTAACGGAATTCAAACATGCGTGGGATAAACATAAAGGAATCCTGTTCAGATGAAAAGGATCCTAAGGAGCTTAGCCGAGATTGGGTGGCAGAGCCGGTGTGGCCGGGATAGTGCTGGGCAGACTTATACGGTCTGTGCCCTGAAAAGGACAGGTACAAATCAAGGTAAGGTATACACAAAAAGTAGCACATATGAGTTCATCTTGTTGGGCAGACTGGAAAACTCTTTTTATTGGAAAAAACTAAAAACAAATAACATACAAATCAAAAACAAGCCCCTAGCTATACACAGTCCTCCTATCTATGTACACACCCTCCCCTCCTCAATACTACAGTGGAAACTGTGTATTAGAAAAACCCAAGAAAAAAAAAAACCGGACATGCAAATCAAACCCCAGGCTCCTAGCTAGACATGGTCTGCCTATCTATGTACACCCCCTCCTCAATAATACAATGGATCAACCCCCCCCCCCCCCCCCGACCCCCCACAACCCCTTCAGACAACTGGCACACAATCCCCTGGGAAGCATGTCCCCTCATGGTGGCTTAAGCCTCACGTGTCTCCACCACCTCGAAGCCACCCCCACCCCTTTTTCCACCCTTTCCCACTTTGCCGCTTCCTGCACCGCCCTTACCACATCCCAGCTGACTACCTCCGCCGGCCGGACCTCCTGGTACAGGGACACCCTGCAGCGCGCCATCCAGAGGCAGTACCGCAATATCACCGAAATCAGAAAGCGTGTTACCGGATCCCCGCGTCCCCCTCCACCCTCTGGGCCGTACACCCAGTCCGCATAGCTGTAGTTGCGGAAACTGGGGATCTGCAGCAACGAGGAAACCCGGTCAGAGACCTGGACTGTAAATGGGCACCTCACCAGGAAATGCTCCATCGTCTCTTCAGTTCCAGCACATTCCTCCCGTGGGCACCCTCTATCCCGCACATTGCGATATTTCAAATTTCCTCGGACGTACAGTCTACCGTGAAAGGACAGCCACGCCAGGTCTTTATACTTCACCGGGATGCGGTTCGAAGCAATCAACCGTAACCCCTGCTGCATCCGTGGGGCCGGCGCGTCCCTCAGCGCCAGAGGAGCTGAGAACACCTGCGCCCGTACTCTGTCCATCCAGACCCCCCGTTGTCCTGCCTTCACCTCCCCCACCGTCAGCCCCCACACCCTCACCAATTTCACTAGGGTCTTGCAATAACTCACCCCCCCCGGGGCCCCCCTTCGCAGTGCCACTACCCTCCCCCCCTCCCGCCATAGGTCCCAATATCTCGGCCACCACTGCAGGACACTCCTAGCCCACCCCGGTGGCTCCCGCCCTACCGCCCTCCCCAGATTGAACTGCAGGAACAAAGCGCTGAAAAACAGGACTGGGTTTATCATGCCCACCCCCCCCTCCCTCCTAGGCAGATAGGTAACATTCCGTTTTACCGGATTCGTCCTGTTGCCCCAGAGCAGCCGGAAGAACACCCCATACAAGGCCGCGTACTGGCTCTCCGGCAGCAAGCAGATGTAACTGACGAACAGAAACAAAGGAACTAAGTGTGCCTTGATGAGCTGTACCCGCTCCCCCATGGTCATTTTCCACCCCTTCCATCTATCCACCCTCCCCTTCACTTCTTGGAGACACCTATCCCAGTTGTAGAGCCTATAATCCCCCTTCTCGAAATATATTCCCAAGACCCGTATACGTTCCACAGCTGTAGGAAACCTACCTCCCAACTCAAATTGCAGCCCCTGATCCCCAACCCACAGGCTATTGGACTTTTGAAAATTGACCTGCGACGCTGTTGCCTGCGAGTATTCCTGGATCAGGTTCTGCAATCTACCTCCCTCCCTCTGGTCCGCTACCCACACTGTAATGTCATCTGCATACGCCACGACCCTTAACTGGTTATTGTCCCCCACCTCCACCCCTTCCAGCCCCTCCGCCCCCCCCTTCTCCAGCCGTCTTATAAAAGGGTCGATGGCGTATGCATACAACAGCGGGCTGAGTGGGCACCCCTGTCGGACCCCTGCCCCTACCTCAAACCCCTGCCCTCTCCACCCGTTAACCAGGGGGAAACACCCCGCATGCCGATAAAGTAGCTGTAATTGCTCTATCCAGCCCTTCGGAAACCCATAGCGCTCCAAAATGCTCCATAGGACACCCCACTGCACTCTATCAAACGCTTTTTTCCTGGTCGAGTGTTACCAACAGCCTACCATGCCCTCCCACTCTACTGCGTTCTACCCCCTCCCGCACCCACGCTGCCGCTTCCAAGACCCCTCTCCCTTTAACCCCACATGCTTGTGAGGCTGCCAGCAAATCCCCAGACACCTGCCTCATTCTCTGGAATAGCATTCGCGCAAAAATTTTCCGATCTGTATTAAGCAGTGCTATAGGCCGCCAGTTGGCCAGCATCGCCGGGTCCTTCCCCTTACTTAGTAGGATAAGAGCCGCCTCCGTCAGGGACCTAGGCAAGGAACCCTCCAACTGGGCTGCCCCCCATACCCTCACCAGGATCGGCACCAGCTGCTCCTTAAAGGCCTGGTAGAACTCAGTTGTTAGCCCATCCGGCCCCGGCGAAGTCTTCCTGTGGAGCGCCCCGATGGCTTCCTCCACCTCCTGTTCTGTCCACGGGTTCAAGAGGGCCTGAAGCTGGGGTCCCCCGTGACCTATCCCCGGGGTTTCTTCCACATAACACTCCATCTGCTCTATATCAATCTGCTGGGCTGAAAGGAACGCCGCAAAGTGGTCCCTCACTGCCCCAGAATCCCCTCCCTGGTGTCCTGCAGGACCCCCTGTGCGTCCCGTACCCCCTCCATCACCCTGCGCGCCCTCCGCTCCCGGCAGCATGCGAAGGGGTCCGGGCTACACATTTTCCCGAAGTCCCGCTCGTACACCAAGGAGGTGTAGCGGTTGTACTGTACCTGTTCCAGGAGTGCTTGGAGATCATGTATTTCTTCCTCCCTCCCCCCTTGTGAAATCAGTGTGTCCCTCTTTTTCTTTATCGCCATGCCCAACTTTGTCCTTTCCCTCCCCTCCCTTCTCGCCTGTCTGAGAAAGAATCCCCGCGTTCGTCTTTTCACTGTATCCCACCACTCCCCCAATGACTGAAATGCCCCCTGCACTGACACCTGATCTTCCAAAAACCGGCGGTACTCCTCCCGCACCTGCTCGCTACCTAACCACTTTAAATTTAGTCGCCATAGCCCCCTCCCTGGCCTCTGCGCTGCCGCCCCCCCCACCTGAAGGAGGACCATGTGGTGGTCTGAAAAGTCCACGTCCACGGTTCGTGGACCCCCCAGACAAACCCCCTTCTTTACCAGGAATCTATCGATTCTACTTTTACACTGCCCTCGAAAGAACGTGAACCCCTCCTGTTCCTCACAGAAGGCCACATGCGCGTCTACCAGCTCCGCCTCCCGCATGATCCCTGCCAGCCTCACCCCGTCATAGCCCACCTGTACCGATCGTCCCCCACTATCCTTTTTCCGCAATATGGTGTTAAAATCTCCCCCCCAGACTACTTGGCGCGAAGTGTATAGGTAGGGCTTGATCTTCCCAAAGAGGAGCACCCTTTCCTTCTTGCTTTGGGGCCCATACACATTCACCACCCTCAGTGCTCTATCCTCCCAAATCGCATCCACAACAAGACATCTCCCCACCCCCAGCTCCACCACTCGCTGAATATTCACCCGGTGGGACTTAAATAAGATCCCCACCCCACCATACCTCTCCCCCGCCAACCCCCACACCGAGGGACCCCACTTCCAGGCCCGCCTTGCCCGCCTGATCACCTCAATGGACCGCAGCCGAGTCTCCTGGAGCAGGAAGCAATCTGCTTGGACCCTCGCGAACCAGTCATACGCTAAACCCTGCTTCTTCGGAGAGGCGATGCTGGCCACATTCAGCGTGGCAAATGTCAACACTAAGCCTGCCATCCTCATTGCGAGTCACGGGTCTGCTCACTCCCAACTTCTTTCCTTATCTCCTGGGATACCCCCTTCTTACCCTGAAGCAGGTCCTCTGCTATGCGGTCTACATCATCCCCTGCCACATCCCCCTCCCCCCCCTGCAGCCGTCCTGTCTGCACCTTACCCCCACCTCCCCCTTTCTTCCTTCCTTTCTTCTTTGCTCTATCCGGACCCACCCCCTGATCCCTCCCTCTCCCCTCTTCACCCCACCCCCTACCTCCTCCACCGAGTCCTCCACCTCCCCCAAGTCCTCCAAGTCCTCCAGATCCTCCTCTAGCTCCACTCTGTCCCCCCAAGCCTGCACTTGGGCCTTCACCACCTGCCCAGCCCCCTCAGCTTTCCTCTTACTCCCCTTTCCCCTCCCTCCCTCCCTTCCCTCTTCCTCCTCCCTCACCCCTCCCCCTTCCCCCAGAGCCTTCCCGCCCTTCTTCCTACCACCAGTACCCTCCTCCAGTGCTTCCTCATATTTCCGTTTGCCCTCTCCAATCCCCCCTGCCGCCCCCTCTTCCTCCATTAACTCCACCTCTTCTCCTTCCCCCTGTTCTTCCTCCTCCCTCCCAACCTCCCTATCCTCCTCCTCCTCCTCCAACACCTGAAATCTGTTCCCCCCCCTCTTCCCCTGCAGCGACCCCTCCCTGCCCACCCCTAGTTTCCCCCCCCTCCGAAACTTCCCTTTCCTCTGTGGCACTTGTACCCACTCCCCCTCTCCCCCCTGCTCCACTCCTGACCCAGCCCCCTGCCGCCCCCCCTCCTGCATCCCCTCCTTCTCCCCCCCTTGCCCCTCCCTGCCTATCACCCCCTGCCCTATCCCCTCCTCCATTACCCCCCCTCCCCGTCCCTTCCCCCACATATCCCACTCGTTATGGGCCGCCCTAGGGCAGTTCCGATATGCATGGCCTAACCCGCCGCAGAGGTTGCACCTGATCGCGGTGCAGTCCTCTGTGGCATGCTGATCCCCGCATCTTCCACACTTTACCACTGGGCATGACATGCTGAAGTGCCTAAACGAACCACATCTGAAGCACTGCCGCGGCTGCCCCTTGTAAAAGCACAGTATCCTGTCACGACCGATAAAGGCAGCCGAAGGAATGTGCTGGACCACATGGCTCTCCTGTCTCAATTTGACCAGGGCTCCCCAACCTCCTGCCCAAACCCTGCTTGGATCCGGTAACTTTGTAAGTGGGGATCTCAGCTCCGCGTACCTCTGTAGCCAGTAGGCTAAATCTGCCCCAGAGATAGACTCATTTCTCACGAGCAGGGTGATCTGCACCAGGTCCGGCTTGCTGACTGGAATGGCCCTGAGGTCCCGCCACTCCCCCTTTCCCCTCACCCCCTCGTACCTTTCCCAGAATATTTCCATCCCCCTCTGGGTCATGAAGCTCAAGTCATATTCTGGGATGTTGATGGGGTGTATACACGCGTAAAAGTCCTCGGGTATAAACCCCATCCCCATCACCAGCCTCAAGACCCGATCCCTGGAGGGCATTGCCCCCTCCCCTATCCATTTGAGCTGTACCACATTTCGCCGCTTAGGCAGCTGTCCACCCCCTGTCCCCGCTCCCCCCCAACCCCTCCCTGGGCCCTCAAAACCACCCGATCTCCCCCCCTCCCTCCTTCCCCCTCCCTGGACTACTGCCGCAAAGGACTTGGACCCCAGCCCCCACCGCCCCCCCTCCACACTTGTTCCAGCCCTTCCCTCTGCCTCCCCCCCCTTCTGTCCCTCTGCCCCTCCCCTCATCCCTCTCCCTTCCTCAATATCCACCGCCCCCTCCCCCTCCCGTTGTCCCCCGTCCCCTTCCCTCTCAGACAAACATCCAGCAACGTCCATAGTCAGTTCTGCGGCTTGGGCTGCCTCCAACTGATTGTCCTGCCCATCTCCACTTCCTGGAACGTCCCTGCTCGTCCCTGCCACTGCAGGCTCCAGCCTCTGGGCTAATCGCCTCCTCTCCTCTGTCTCCTGGCGATACTCTGGCACCTGCCCAGTCAGGTCTGCAGCTGGCGATACCAGACTCCCTGCTCGCTCTGCCCCCGAACTCCCTCCAACCTCCGGCACCAGGGGCGAAGCCTCCGGAACTCCGCCGCTCCCCTTGGCTCCTCGCTCCCAGCCGTCCTGCTGGCAGGTCTGCTCCACCACCCGCTGCACATCTGTTAGACTTGCCATGTCCACTTCTGTAGTCAACGAAAGTCTCTCAACAATCGGGTTACTTCCCCCTTGCTTCTGGTGCAGTCCCTCCTGCGTTCTCCCAATGGCTGGCGCTTCCCGGGGGCATGGCTTGTCTGTTCCTGATTCCGCCACAGGCTGGCTGTTAGCACCCCCCGATTTCACCTCTTGTAATGGACAGCTGGTCAAATGAGCTCCCAGCTGCTGCCCGCTCCTATTCCTCTCTCTCCGACCCCTCTCCTGTAAACCGCCAGCTACTCCATGCTCAGGGAAGACCTCCCCTGCTCCCGGACTTCGTGGGCGGGGCTTCTCCAGATGCCATGCTGCTTCGGTTTCCACTTCAGTCATTGCAGACCCGGCCAAAAATACCGGAGTCTGCCTCTGCTGACCCTTTTCCAACAGGGCCTCCTTCACGGCAACTGTCTCTGCTGTTTGCACAACTGCAGGTAAGCCCTCTGAGACTTCGACCACCACCTCTGTAGAAAACAGGCTGCTACCTGCGTCTCCCTCTGCTGCCTCCATTATCTGGAGTTTTGAAAAGTTACTGAGTTCTGTCCTCCCCTCCACAGGTAGGATCTCTACTCCAGCCCCCACCTCAGAGCCATGTCCTGCCGCTGCCTCCTTATCCTCTGGCTGCTGGGTAAGTGCTCTGGACTGTGTTGCCAACTGTCTCATGTATTTTAAAGTGGGGTCACCTCTGAACCCAGACAACTCTTTTGAGTCTAATGCTGCTGAAGACACTGAAGCTTGCTGCAACTGTAGTGTTCCTGAACCCCCAGACTGTGGTATTGAAGCCATCCTTTCTCGGTTAACATAGAGCTCCCTCAAAGGATTCACAGAGCCCTTTTTTAAACAGTTCAACAAGTGTTCTTTTTTCCCCAACAACTTTGATATCCGGGCTTCCTCTTTAACATACATTTGTCTGTGCTCCGCTGGGGCAAATTTACACATAGTTCTTGCCATTTTCAGACGTTTTCCTAGCTCCACTACTTCTTTTTCCACCAGCTTAATTCGTCTTACAATATTTACCACACTACTTGCTGGATCATCAGGGTCATAGCTCACTTCAAGGAACTCCTCATCTGACGATCCACTCTCCTCACTCTCACTCTCAGCTGCCTCCAGCAAAGGCTTCTGGCAAACTTCCATCGCCTCTTCCTTCTCCCTTCCTTGGAAGCGCCCTTCTGGGGCCTGTACTATCTTCCTCCCCCCTCCACTGTCTTCTCGCTTACCTTCCGCAAGCTGGGCCATGGAGGGGGAAATGCTCTGATGGCCTCCACTGGGCTGCTTCTCCCTTCGGTCCACTGGACTCCTTTCCCTTCTCCCGGTAGTCAAACCAGGGAGAGAGCCACTCCTTTCGGCCTTCTGGTCCCGGGCCCCAGGAGGCCCCATAGCCTGGGACTTTCCTGAGGCCTTCTCCCCAGGGACCCTCCTCATCTTTGGGGAGGGAGCTAGGTCTCACTCCCTTTCCACTGGAAGTCAGCAGAGCTCTCTAAAACACCTCCTTCCTCCTCAGCAGACTGGATAGACCGTGCAGGTCTTTTTCTGCCTTCATCTACTATATGTTACTATGTAAGATACAAAATACAACAGTACTACTACTACTACTTAACATTTTTAGAGCGCTACTAGGGTTACGCAGCGCTGTACAATTTAACAACAGCAAAAAAAGAAGAATTTGATCCACTAAAAGAGCTTGCAAATTAAGTACAGAGTAGCAAAGATAAGAGAAGCTGACAGAGGGGAAAGAGCGGATAAACAAAGCGGGAAAAGAATAAGAGGGTTAAACAGCATTGCTGACTTCAGGGTAGGCTTTGTTAAACAAATAAGTCATTATAACAATAAGCAGCGAAACCACAGAACAGACTGAAGCTTAACACTCAGACTTGGGTTAGCATTAGTTGACACTGGAGAAGATATGAGCAACTTTGCGTCATGAATGGCTAGTGGGACAGGTCAAAACAGAAATTGTAGGACGTGGACCTTCTCCGAACAGCTACCACACAACAGAGGCTCTCAAGCACACAGTAAACAAATTAAAACAATCTGGGAAATTACAGGCTCGGAGGGTGCCCTAAAGTGAATCTCCGCTCCTATAAATTCAAGCACTTAAAGGGGCTCTTTCTATGGACGGAGGTGAATGAAATGCGGTAGGATTGGTGGAAGTTCAGAAACAATCTATTCGTCCGCACAGATGGACTGACAAAGCTCACCAATTGATATCATGCCCTCAAAACCCCGTTTGAATTTGTGCAGGTAATCCACCGCACCAGTGAAACGTTCTGGTTCACACATTAGCACCTGCACAAGTCTTTCATTGCTGGACCGTATGCAACAGAGCAGGGCTTTTGTTACACATTCTCTGATCTTCCATAGAGAACGACACGGGGACGGGGACGGGGACAAACGATGTCCCTGTGCCATCTTCTGCTTTGAAGTCCGTTAATGAAATGGACTGCTTATGTTTAAGCAATGCAGACGATAATATTTGGATTTTTTTGAAAAAACAAGCAAACACGCTGGCCACAGCTAGCGAAATTTGCACGAGGGGGATCCTGTACATTCCTGCTACCAGCACAACTTCTATTGCATGAAGGACTGTGGAAAACTACTTATTCATCCACAGATTAGTACAATCACTTAGACTATTGCAATGGTCTTCTTGCTGGCTGTAAAGAACAAATCATTAAAAAAAAAAAAAAAACTTTACACTGCCCAAAACACCGCAGCTAGACTTACATTTGGAAAACCAAAATACAAAAGTGCTAAGCCCCTAAGAGAAAACTTACACTGGCTTCCTCTGGTGCGTAAAATAATTCACGGTGATGTCCCAACCTACATGTTAGACCTCATTGACCTACCACCCAGGAATGCTATAAGATCAGCTCGCACGTTCCTAAATCTTCATTTCCCCAGCTGTAACGGTCTAAAATATAGAGTAATATATGCGTCCAGCTTTTCATATTTGAGTTCGCAATTGTGGAATTCTCTACCACTTGACCTGAAAATAATTCACAACCTAATCAGCTTCCGTAAAGCACTGAAGACACATCTCTTTAACATGACATACCATAATGACTCACAATTAGAACCGTAATTCGCCATCGGATTATTTTCTCCCTATATCATATCGTCTAATTTTATTATATCATCCATGTTCTATATATATATTACCAATTGTATCTGTACTCTGAAATGTCATGACGGAAAATTGTAAGCCACATTGAGCCTGCAAATAGGTGGGAAAATGTGGGATACAAATGCAACAAATAAATAAATAAAATCATAACAGTGCATCATAGGGCATAATTCTCCCCCACTAGGGCAAACAGAACAGGTTGTATTTTGTACCCCTGGACATTTTAACAGGGTGGATTAGGATTCCTTGGGGTAGTAGAAGTCAGTTGAAAGGGTAGAGGGTGCGGGCTATTATAGTTGTTCGTTGTTATTATTGTTTTCTATTTGTGGTTTATAAACACAACAGTTGCACAGCATATTGTTCCTTTCTATCTTTAATAAAAAGATTTAAATATAAAATCATAAGTGTTCAAGGCTTCTGCAGATGAGGACAGAGCCCACGGGGACGAGGCGAGAACGGGGACAGAACCTGCAGGGACAGGGTGGGGACGGAGACAGAACCCACGGGGACAAACTTTGTAAAAAGGCTGTGGCTAATGTAATCAATGTTCTGTGCTCGATTCCATGCCCAGGTCCGAAAGGATCAGGCACCTACCTGCGCTCTTTCTGCCGGTACATGTTAAGGCGCCTGATGGTAGCCCGGTCTCTCATGTTGTTGCCTCCAGCTCCCTTAACACGATCTAAAAAAAAAAAAAGCACATCTGAAGCTTAAAATATACAGACGGTGGCAGAGCATTGAACTGTAGTGAAAACTCTACCCAGTAGAGAGACGAAAAGACAACATGTTTCTGCGATGGTCCATAACAGAGCTTCCCAAACTGTGGGTTGGGACTGCAAATGGAGCCAAGAAACCTACATTTGGGGTCATAACCTGGGCAGGCACCTCATAGGACAACACTAACCTGAACAGCCTGAGGTTACGTGCTTTCCATGGCTGCAGAAGATTATGAGTAATTGGTGGGGTGGGGGAAAGGGTGTGGGAGTATTGGCTAAAGATTAGTGGATGGGGGGGGGGGGGTATCAATACCTGGTGGAGTGAAGGGAGTAGCCTGTTAGTGCAGCGTCCTAAGAACCAAGGGAATTGGGTTCAATTCCCACTGCAGCTCCTTGTGAGTCTGGACAAATCACTTAACCCTCCATTGTCCCCGGTACAAAATAAATACCTGTATATAATATGTAAGCCCATCCCCTTTCCTTTTACCTGAGGGGAAGTACTTGCTGGGAGAATTAATGGATAAGTTGGGGGTCAGGGTATCTAGGTGGGATTACTGGCTGGAGATGAACAGACCAAATCCAATTAAATACCAGTCTATGCGTGTGGTGCTACAAACCCAGGACCAAACCGACCCCCGTCATTTATGGATGAATTGGAGCCAGTGTCCGGATGTTCAGCTGCAGGTTTGTGAGCAGAGCCACAACAGTGAAATACATAACTACTACTACACCTGTATGTAATACAGAAACTGCTCTGGCACCAAGAATCTCAAAAAAACCCCCACAATGGCTCTATCTTCCGCACATACCCACCACATTCTGTGTTTCTGATATAGGCTGCAGGCAGGAAATTAAAGCAGAAGGTGCAGGAGTGCCAGAAGAGGTGGGGGTAGTAGATTGGGGGGGGGGGGGGGGGGGGGGGAACACCTATCAGCATAAGAGCCAACTTTTCCAAAATTATTGGGGGTGCTAAGCCCAGTGGACATAATCCTTCTTTGGACAAATACAAGGAATTTTCTCAATATTGGGGGGTGCTCAAGCACCCACAAACCTGTCTCCTATGCCTATCAGTACTGGGGTGGGGGGGGGCTCCAAGGGGAGTTTATGGATGATTTGGAGGGGGGGGGTACCTGGGTTGCTGCTGGAGTTGGACGGGTTGATGGTACTCTTCCCTTTGTAGCGCGGCTTCACCATCTTGTCGCTGTGAACGGGTCGAAACCAGGACCGGGACTAGACGCGGATCCAGGGAGGAAGGAGTTGGAAGACCAGAGATCCCGAGGCCGCAGCAGCAGCGCCGCGTGTAACAAGAAGACAAGAGTTGGGCCCGGCTGGCGCTTACGTCATCAGCAGCGCGACCGGACAGAGCGAGACGCACGTTGCATACGTCATCGGCAGTGAAATGCCGCCATTACTGTGGTACCCAGCGGTGTCAGGTGTCACCAGTTGAGGCAACCCTTATCCCCTCAGTTTTTTCTGTCCCACTTCCCTCTTTGCTTTCTCCCCCACCCTCAGTTTTCCCAGAAATGACAGCTTACCCAGGTCCAGGCTGGAGACTTTTTTCTTGGCCAGTCCTGGTTTTGAACTTACATCCTAAAAGCAGTGTGGGATTTGTAGTGTCTGAATCCAGCCCATTGAAATCAGTGCTGCCAGTGGTCAGAAGTCCAGGATGCCCCCAAATCTTCCACCTAGAACTGCGCAACTTGACATCGTCTGCATTCCTTCGCAGAGCTGCCCCATTCCAGGAGGGAGACTGTTTGGCCGGTCCTGGATTTCTGCCAGCCTCATCCTGGTGCATTATGGTACCTGCAGCACTGATTTCAATGGATAGAATCATGGACTACAAGTCCCACACTGCTTTGGGATGTAAGTTTAAAACCAGGACCGGCCAAAGAGTCTCCCTCCTGGAATGAGTAACTTGGCAGCTCTGCCTCTGTCCCCTTCTCTCTTTGCTTCCTCCTTATCTTTTCTTTCTCTCCTCGTCCTCCCCAGAAATTAAAGTTCCCGGGTGACGGTCCTTCTGCAAGAGTGACTCTCCTACATGCACCTGCTCAGCAGAGACCCCTTGACGGGAAGAGGCAATGGAAGCCTACTTCTTCACAATATACCTCTATTCAGGAAATCTAGACTGCCCCAATTTGTTTGACTGCACATTTTGTCCATTAGATTGTAAGCTCCTTTGAGCAGGGACTGGCCTTCTTTGTTAAACTGTACAGCGCTGCGTAACCCTAGTAGCGGTTTAGAAGTGTTAAGTAGTAGTAGTAGTAGAATGACATGGGGACAATCCCCGTGGGCTGTCTCTTAATCTGCACAAGCCCTTCAACACTTACAATTTTATATTTAAATGTTTTTATTAAAGTATAAAAAGGAACAATATTGTGTACAGCTGTTGTTTATAAATCACAAATAGAAAATAATAACAAAATAACACCCTCTCCCCCCAGTCATCCTCTATCCTTCCAACCCCAATAATATATGACTTCTACTACCTCAAGGAACCCTAATCCACCCTGTTAAAATGTCCAAGGGGACAAAATACAACCCGCTCGGTCTGCCTAGTGAAGGAGAAATATGCCCTATGAAGCACTTTTATGATTTTAAATATGTAGATGAATAAGAAGTCATCAGCAATCTCAGGATTCAGTCTACCTGTCCTAGTCCTTCCCACAATAGAACATGTCCTCTCAGAAGCCATGATGCTGGTAGCAGGAATGCACAAGATCCTCCGTGCAAGTTTTGGCCAGCATTTTTGCTTGTTTTTCCAAAAAAATTATTCAAACATAAGTAACTGCCCAATTCATTAAGAATAGGTTTCAATGGAGGCGTTGTTCCATAAAAGTCACTCATAAAAACTGTTAACATCCATTTTCATTCTTTTGGAGGAGGGCTTTTCCACAGATGTGATGCTTTCTGGGAATGTGGATTCTGAGGGATCCTGAGTTGTCGATGTTGATGGACTCAAGCCTTCCATTCAATCTGGTTTTAATACAACCTTTTCAAAGATTCATTTGAATCTGGTTTTGGTACAGCCTTCTGAAAGATGCAGTTGCCTGTGTTTTTACATCATCTGGGAAGATAATTGAATTGTCTTTCAGACGTGGGCATAGCAAAGAACCCACACCGTGTAATGGATGAACAGGAAAATAAGTGTCAATTAATTGTCGTAAATACTCCCTGATGCCAGGAGCAATGAACGAATCTGTTGCAGTAACAGTGAGAGATGCTTGAGCACCTGAGCATGTGATGGAAGGACCTTGCAGATGGAGTCTGATCAGCAGACAAGACTGTTGCTGCCATATGAAAGGCAGACAAGATGTTCTGTTCCCATTTGCATGGTATGAATTACTGTTAGCGATGATGTAGCTCTGACAGATTTAGTGATAATATTGATTTAGATCTTTCCTTCAGAGAAAAGCACATTATCTATTTTCTATGAACCTGAACAATTACGTAATATTTTAAATATGCAAGGTAACAAGAAAGACTGACTGATAGATATGGTTAATTGAATTGAAGGGGTAACCTTCTGCTCTTTTTCTTTGTTTTATAATGATTCTTCTAAGACCAACTTCCTTTGGTATAAATTGGATTCTCTCCGATATAGTGGACTGTTAAAACCAATATTTTTATGATTACTTATTATTATATTTCTTTCTTTTTTTGATGTAGATGTTATTCAAATATTGCTGTATCTTTTCAAAGATAGTTATCTTTGTATAAAGTGAAATTAATAAAGAATATAAATAAAAAAGAAAAGCACATTATCATTCTCTCTTGGAGCACGGATTCTTTATAGAATAGCGTTCAACGCGTACATCTAGTTCTAACTTCATAGAATAGCGCCTAAGTACAGTTATACGTAATTACAAATTAGCGCTGGCTATCACCAATTAACATCAGTTAGGGGGAGATTCTACATATGGTGCCTGAAAAATCCGCACTGAGTAAAATTACGCCTAGGCGTATTTTATAAGATTTAGGCGCGGTATATAAAATACGCTTAGTTGATATCCCAGCGCCTAAAACTATGCGCCTCCATTTACACCAACGAAACCATGATATAAATCCTGCGTGTAGATTTACGTGCAGTGTCCCATATTCTGTAACAAGCATAAATTTGAGAATGCCCATGGAATGCCCATTTCCCCGGCAATAGCCACGCCCATTTTGAACTGTGTACTTTAAAATTTAGGCGCAGTTCATTACAGAATACGCTTAGCGACTTATGCTTATAAATTCTAATTATTACCAATTAATGCTCATTATTGCTTGTTAAGTGCTGTTAACAATGTTGATTGGCTTGCTAACATAGTAACATATAGTAACATAGTAGATGACGGCAGAAAAAGACCTGCACGGTCCATCCAATTTTGATTGTAATCATTTAACCACTGGTCTGGTGGGGGGGGGGGGGGGTGCAGGACGTCAGACTCAGAAACAGAACAAAGGAAGAAGAGGACCTCAGCTGGTGGGGGTTGGGGTCCCCCGCAAGCAAAGGTAGCAGACGGTGACGACGAGTTGGCGGTGGGAGGGTCGAGCGGGTCATCGGCAGGGGGGTCCAAGGACAAATCTACAGGGGCCCAGGCCCCCATGGCCCCACGTAGCTACGCCCCTGCCACAGAGTTTAAATTTTAACCCTTAGATTTCTTTTATATCTAACTCTCCAGTGATTCTAAATTTTTTAAGGTTACTGCTGGTATCCTTGGAGAAAACAATGGATTGTTCTTTATAGGTAAGAGAGGTACATTTTAATTTAGGTCCCATTATGAGGTAATGACAACACACCCTTTCCTTATTTTCACTGCACTGCCCTTGTGTTTGGGAAGGCAGAGGTCAGTCCTAATAACATTCACTTTGGTCGTTACCCCTTCTGTTTTGCACAGAAGAGAAGCAGGTGGTCACTGTGCAAATGTATTCCCATTACCGTCTCTTCTGCTCTGATGTTAAACTACAGCTGGTGTTTAGTTTATGGTAGCTGTGAAAATCCCATAGGGATGCCGGGGAAGTGTTTCAGTGCACAAAACACCAGCCAGGCCTCTGGTTATTTTATTAACTAAACTACTATGACCTTGGCTACTGTTGACTCATTCCGACCTGTAATTTGTAACCTGCTCAGAATCTCTGGGGCACGACTTGCCTCTCTGACACTGTCTTTGCCATTCAAAGTTGCTTAAGCCTTATCATACAGCATGCATGACCACCTTCTTTTCACAGCATGGGGGAGGTTTGACAATTTCAGGTTGCTGTCGCACGATTTCACTATTTCTTTAGGCGTACAGAAAACCTAGGGCCCTGTTTACTAAGGTGCGCTAGCATTTTTAGCGCGTGCTAAAAATTAGAGTGCGCTGTCTAGACGCCCATAAGAATATTATGGACATCTACACGGTTAGTGCACGCTAAAAATGCTAGCGGGCCTCTATCACAGCTTAGTAAACATGGTCCTTAGTTGCTGCATACATCCTGGAAAAACTGCATTTGTTACAGTTTGCAATAACACTACTACTACTACTTAACATTTCTAGAGCGCTACTAGGGTTACGCAGCGCTGTACAAATTAACAAATAAGGACAGTCCCTGCTCAGAAGAGCTTACAATCTAAAGGACGAAATGTCAGGTTGGGGTAGTTAAGATTTCCTGAGAAGAGGTGTAGTGATTAGGTGCCGAAGGCGACATTGAAGAGGTGGGCTTTGAGCATTGATTTGAAGATGGGTAGGGAGGGGGCCCGGTGTATGGGCTCAGGGAGTTTGTTCCAAGCATGGGGTGAAGCGAGGCAGAAAGGGCGAAGCCTAGAGTTGGCGGTGGTGGAGAAGGGTACTGAAAGGAGGGATTTGTCTAGAGAGCGGAGGTTACGGGTGGGGACACCTGTTGAGCCAGCATAAAAATTGCTTGTGGAATTAAAATTGGTAGAAAATTATATGGCTTTAAATATGGTGGTTTGAAAACATATTTAAAGAATGTATCCTGTAGAGACCTCTTGGGGGCTGTAAAGTTTATTTTATCTGATATTTTTATTCTGAATTATAATTGCATTGTATAAGGGATTTGTAGAGGAGTGTGGTAGCCGTGTTAGTCCACTCTTAAGGTTATGAATAGAAATCAAACAAAATAAAACATGGAAAAGAAAATAAGATGATACCTTTTTTATTGGACATAACTTAATACATTTCTTGATTAGCTTTTTTTTAAATGTCCAATAAAAAAGGTATCATCTTATTTTCTTTTCCATGTTTTCTTTTGTTTGATTTCTATTGATAACCTTAAGAGTGGACTAACACGGCTACCATACTCCTCTCTACTTAAGATGGAAGGTTATCAATAGAAATCAAACAAAATAAAACATGGAAAAGAAAATGAGATGAGAAATAAGCAAATGTGCTAGCTGACAGTGTATATAAGTGAAAACATTCAAGCATTACTATGACAGTCTGACAGGGTGGGAGGATGGGGGTGGGTCGGAGGTATGCATGGGGACATCAAAGCATATCATTGATATTCTAACAGGATGGGTGTGGATAGGTGAGGGGAGGGTGATCAACAGAGACATACAGCTTTATGGTTTATAATGGGCTAGGAACCCCAGATCCTTGTTAAGTCCTTTCTGTTGGGTGTTAAAATATTCAATCATTCTGAAAGGTCTTACGTTCTTGTATGGTTTTAAAGTTACCTTTGAGGATTCTCACTGTGAAGTCACTGGTACAGTGTCCTGGTCCTGTAAAATGTTGACCAACAGGCGTGGGAACCCTGCTGGCACCAGTATTGTTCATATGATGTCTATGTAAATTGAATCTTGTCTTAAGCATCTGGCCTGTTTCTCCAATATAGCATCCTTCGTTACATTTTTTACACTGAATGATATATACCACATATATAAGGGATTTGGTAATCTGCTTTAGATGTTCTATTGATTACTAAAGCTAGACTATAAGTTTTTAACATTAAATTAAGTTAATTATTCAAAGCTGACCTTCATCTGCCTTTGAGACCATTTAAGAAACCTGTGTGGTCTCGAAAGCTCATGTGCAAAGTCATTTGAGGATAAACCTTCCCTTGGTTCACTAAAATGTCTTGGAACTTTCAAACTTTGAAAGCTCAACTGCTTCTCATTCTGCAAAATGTAGGTGTTCAAGTCTGAGGCGCTGTTAGGAAGGAAAAAGTTAAACTGGCATTGTGTTTAAAAATGTTATATTGTTGATATATGCTGCGAAAGAAAGGCCATGGATAAAATTTCACACTGTAAACAGTTTAGAGAATGATTTTATTTCTGAGCCATCTTCCTCGTTACCTCTCTGCCTGTTGTGTTAGTCATTATTAAAAGTGTAACCCCTGACGGTCTGGGGTCCCAAACAGCAGCTTTTTATAATTGCTGTATGATGGACCAGTAGCATAACTACTACTACTATTTAGCATTTCTATAGCGCTACAAGGCATACGCAGCGCTGCACAAACATAGAAGAAAGACAGTCCCTGCTCAAAGAGCTTACAATCTAATAGACAAAAAATAAAGTAATCAAATCAATTATTGTGTACAGGAAGGAGGAGGGTAGGTGGAGGCAGGTGGTTACAAGTGGTTACGAGTCAAAAGCAATGTTAAAGAGGTGGGCTTTCAGTCTAGATTTAAAGGTGGCCAAGGAAGGGGCAAGACGTAGGGGCTCAGGAAGTTTATTCCAGGCGTAGGGTGCAGGGAGATATTGCTATAATTTGCAGGTCTAGTTCCCTGGGATTTTCACAGATTCAGGTTGGAACTAGTAATACCAGGAGGCCTGTGGCAGCTGGATTCACTCTCTCTGTGTACCTTCACTTGCACAAAAATAAGTTCCAGACTTGATTTTTTTCTGAACCAGATTTTACATAAATAGTGGAGGAGTGGCCTAGTGGTTAGAGCACCGGTCTTGCAATTCAGAGGTGGCCGGTTGAAATCCCACTGCTGCTCCTTGTGATCTTGGGCAAGTCACTTAACCCTCCATTGCCTCAGGTACAAACTTAGATTGTGAGCCCTCCTGGGACAGAGAAATATCCAGAGTCCCTGAATGTCCCACGGTAGCCATCTATCCCCCCTTCAGTCCATCCAGAACTCTGCCACACGTCTTATCTTCCGCCTTAACCGATATACTCATATTACCCCTCTCCTCAAGTCACTCCACTGGCTCCCAATCAGATACCGCATACAGTTCAAGCTTCTCTTACTCACCTACAAATGCACTCAATCTGCAGCCCCTCCTTACCTCTCTACCCTTATCTCCCCTTACGCTCCTACCCGTAACCTCCGCTCTCAAGACAAATCCCTCCTTTCAGTACCCTTCTCCACCACCTCCAACTCCAGGCTCCATCCTTTCTGTCTCGCCTCACCCCATGCCTGGAACAAACTCCCTGAGCCCATACGCCATGCCCCCTCCCTACCTACCCATCTTCAAATCAATGCTCAAAGCCCACCTCTTCAATGTCACCTTCGGCACCTAATCACTACACCTCTTCTCAGGAAATCTTAACTACCCCAACTTGACATTTCGTCCTTTAGATTGTAAGCTCTTCTGAGCAGGGACCATCCTTAATTGTTAATTTGTACAGTGCTGCATAACCCTAGTAGCGCTCTAGAAATGTTAAGTAGTAGTAGTAGTAATGTAACTCACCTTGAGCTACTAATGAAAAAGGTGTGAGCATTCAAATAGCAGCATAGAGCACTGGATTGCCTGTGAGTTTGGCTGAGCGCCTCTGAATCAGTATTGCTACATCCACTGCAAAGTTTTTTCTAATGACACAAGTATCAGGGTAAGTACGTTTGGTGCGTTGCAACAGCACAATTTCAATTGATGTTTGTACATTCAAACAACAGTAATGGGTGCTGGATTGCCTGTGAGTTGTAATCAGGTTTTTTCATGGCCACTGTGGAGTTCTTTTTAATGATATCATCATCAGGATACATGTGATTGTCATAGAACAATATGATGTTTTTAGGTACTTTGTATCGATTTCTATTGATTTGAGTTGTTATCTATTAGAACATGGAAACCCACTGATTCTTACTTTTTAACAAAGTGAATATTAATTTCAATATCTTTAGATCATTGAATGTGTGTAAAAGACGGCAATTGAGGCCAAGCATTGTGAGATTTTATTTATTTATTTCATTTTGTATTTTTTAGGTGGTTGTAGGACTACTTTTAGGGGTTCACTTTGCTTTTTACCCCTATTAGGTAGGTGATATTTAGTATGTATGGTCATTCAGTTATTTTAGTGTTGTATATCTCCACCTATCTGTCCGATGCAGTTCTATTGATATGCATTTAGTGTTGATATTATTATATTTTGTGTTGATATCAAATTATTATTTTATTGCATGCATATTTAATCTGAATGTTTTTAACTGATATTGATTTGATATTATATTTTATTGTATTATGTTTTTAGATTTGATCTGTTTTTATTTTATATGATGTGATAGTGTTTTTAGATATGTTTTATTATCAAATATACAATGTGATGTTTTACTCATGTATTTTTATTTTGTAGATATTTTTACCCCTGACGCAGCCTGAGGGTGAAACGTGGCCACGTCGGGTAACTTGTAATAAACCACTTCTTCTGTTACCCTCCTGTTCTATTTTTTTGTCTTTTTTGATCTGCTTTTTTTCTTTTGATAAGGTATGATGTGATACTATGTATGTATACCTGATCTTGATTTGTCCTTACCATTTTCAGGACACAGACCATAGAAATCTGCCCAGCACTGGCCTTGTACTCCAGCTACTGAACAGCAATGGTGAGGAGGGACACAGGCCTAACCTGGTGCAATGGCTTAGCTAGCTCAAAGACCCATATTTCCTTTGGTTTAGTATTGTACACCAATTTCCCTGCAAATGAGGTCTCCTCCTATCCTTAGTTCCCTGATCAGAAGATCCTCCCTTGTTCTGGAAACTGTAAGGGTATAAACGGGTCACCATGCAATACACTAACAGAACCACTGGAGGTCTCTGTTATATAAACAGGGCAGAAGAGAGCTGTGCTCTATTTAGTTTAACGCAAAGTGGATGGGCCCAGAAAGCCTCGTGTCAGCTTTAACAGCACAGCTGCTGAGTTACTGCCTTACCCAGTTCCAAGAGGGAGATTTGAAGCTGGTCATGGATTTGGGGCATCTCAGGTGTCCCTTTAGAACCTCATTGTAAAGCAGTCTTTTTCTCCACTCTGTTCTCCAGATGTCTCTTTCCCTAACCAGACTTAACTGCTTAACTTTAGCCAGTCAGTGCTGATAAAAGTTTAGTCTCATGCACTACACCAATGGTCTCAAACCTCACACTAACACTACCTGCTTTTGTCTCACCTAGATTGTAAATTGCACTGAACCCTGGAAAGGGGGTATTAGCGGTATACTTGAATTGAATCGAACTACAGCTTGGAAATTCCTCCACCGCTGACTCTTTGGATAGAGGTACATTTTGTGAGGGCAGCCCGAAGAATATTTACCCCTTGGTTGGGGATGGGGGGAGGAGGGTGAGCGAAGGTTTTCAAGCGCTTAACTTTTGTCTGTTTAGCTCCCAAAGCTAGCCAGGCAAAGCTTTTAAATAACAGCCTCAAAGAAGGCAAATATTTAGGTATTGGTTATGTTTAAACCTCGACGTGAAAACAGAAGAAACCTTCACAGTCAACAAGGCAAACACAAACACAGCGAAGACGACTAAAAATAATACCCGGATGATGAGAAAGTATAAGACGTTTCAATAGTTGGAAACACACCCCACACAAACTAAAGTTTTGGTGACTGGCAGTTTATAGGATGAATCCAATATTCAAAGGTACTGTAAAGCAAAATACAGTGCACTCCATTTAAGTGGATAAGCGCATGCTCTGTTTAACTGCATGCCGTACTTCGGTCCCGTTTTTGGCGCCATCAATTTCTATGGGGACAAACTTCGGTTTAGCGCACCACTGATAAGTGAAAGATTCGCTTATATGCATGGTTTAAGACCGCAGATGATGAAATGAGCAGCGAGGCACACGCTGACGAAATTCAGCAACCTCCTGTCACTTTTGCAAGAGCGCTGGAGAGTCTCAACACCGTGCGGGTCTATCTGGAGGCCACTGGATGTCAGTGCTATGACAGTTTTTACCATCTGGCAGACGTAGTCTATGGAACTCACAGACACAAGAGTGTACAGAGGACTATGACTGATTACTTCAAGTAAGCCTAACGTCAGTTAACGGAGACTATATAACGTCAGTTTACGGAGACTGTATACTGTACGTATAATAAACAGTACTGTACATATGTTTATCAGACGTCAAGCTTCTTTGGGTCACAACGGTTAAGTGCACGCTCCGGTTAACTGCATGTATTTCTTTGGTCCCAGACCCCCTTGCACTTAAGCGGATTGCACTGTATTCTCGATTTTCTAACCGCTAGAGCTTGTGTGCGGTGTGTTTCCAACTATTGACAAGTTTGATTCCAGACAGATCTTTTAGCTAACGTTCCCTTAAGACTCCTGATACAGGCTCATCTGACCGAAACATGGCCCATGTCGAGTCTTGGATGCTAATGAACATTTTTCACTTTCACATCGTCTGGATATTATTTTCAGTCACCTTTTGATGTGTTTGTTTTTGTTACATTTAAACCTTCAACTAGAGCTGCCAAATTGCCCAGTTCCAGGGGGAAGATTTTAAGCCAGTCCTGGATTTCTGACAATCCCATCCTAATGCATTATGGGTCCTGCAGCATTGATTTTAATGGGGAGAGCCAAGGCGGAATGGGGCAGCCAAAACATTTTGTTTCCTGCTGTTTTCCAGGAATGTTCATTTTATTCATTTTCGTTTGGCCATTTTTTTTATCCCAGGAACAAAGTTGTTCAGGGGTAAATTCAACAAATGGTTCTGAAATTTTGGCGCTGGAACGTTGCGTGCTGAGTTTGAATTCTATACTGGCATTTCTATGTGGAACCTGCATTGTAGAATATTAGGCTAAATTCTCAGTTTTGTGCCTAACCTTAGGGGATGAGTGTGCACTCTTTCTGAAAGAGGGAACATTATGAGCACATGCGTAGTGGCTTGCGCATCCACAGTGGGCACTCTCATTGCAAATAATGCGCATTCTCTTGAAAGAGTGCGCACTATTATCAGCAAACAGCACAATATGAATTTTTGTGTTTTTCCTGCTCATTTTCGTTTGATAATAACTTGCAATGACACGGATACATGGCTGACATTTCCCCATGTCGTTGATCTTAAGTACAGAGGTGTGGTAGCCGTGTTAGTTCACTTTTAGAGGTCATCAATAGAAATCAAACAAAATAAAAAATGTTTATCTCCCTCTTCCCTCACCTACCCACCCCCATCCTCCCACCCTGTCAGACTGTCATAGTAATGCTTGAATGTTTTCACTGATATACACTGTCAGCTAGCACATTTGCTTATTTCCGATCTGAGGAAGAAGGGCAACCTTCGAAAGCTAATCAAGAAATGTATTAAGTTATGTCCAATAAAAAAGGTATCATCTTATTTTCTTTTCCATTTTTTATTTTGTTTGATTTCTATAGATTCTACATGGAATGTTGCTATTCCACTAGCAACATTCCATGTAGCAGTCGGCCCTTGTAGATCACCAATGTGGCCGCGCAGGCTTCTGCTTCTGTGAGTCTGACGTCCTGCACGTATGTGCAGGACGTCAGACTCACAGAAACAGAAGCCTGCGCAGGAATGTTGCTAGTGGAATAGCAACATTCCATGTAGAATGTCCAATAGTAGCAACATTCCATGTAGAATCTCCAATAGTATCTATTTTACTGTCATAGTAATGCTTGAATGTTTTCACTTATATACACTGTCAGCTAGCACATTTGCTTATTTCCGATCTGACGAAGAAGGGCAACCTTCGAAAGCTAATCAAGAAATGTATTATGTGCAATAAAAAAGGTATCATCTTATTTTCTTTTCCGTGTTTTATTTTGTTTGATTTCTATTGATAACCTTAAGAGTGGACTAACATGGCTACCACACCTCTCTACATGTAGAACCCCAAAGAATAGCAAGATTCCGGAATGCTAAAGAGTGACAAGATTCCACAGCAGAATCTCAAAGAGTAGCAACGTTCCATGTAGAACCCGATCTGAGGAAGAAGGGCAACCTTCGAAAGCTAATCAAGAAATATATTAAGTTATGTCCAATAAAAAAGGTATCATCTTATTTTCTTTTCCATGTTTTATTTTGTTTGATTTCTATAGATTCTACATGGAATGTTGCTATTCCACTAGCAACATTCCATGTAGAAGTCGGCCCTTGTAGATCACCAATGTGGCCGCGCAGGCTTCTGCTTCTGTGAGTCTGACGTCCTGCACGTCAGACTCACAGAAACAGAAGCCTGCGCAGGAATGTTGCTAGTGGAATAGCAACATTCCATGTAGAATGTCCAATAGTAGCAACATTCTATGTAGAATCTCCAATAGTATCTATTTTACTGTCATAGTAATGCTTGAAGGTTTTCACTTATATACACTGTCAGCTAGCACATTTGCTTATTTCCGATCTGAGGAAGAAGGGCAACCTTCGAAAGCTAATCAAGAAATGTATTAAGTTATGTCCAATAAAAAAGGTCTCATCTTATTTTCTTTTCCATGTTTTATTTTGTTTGATTTCTATAGATTCTACATGGAATGTTGCTATTCCACTAGCAACATTCCATGTAGAAGTCGGCCCTTGTAGATCACCAATGTGGCCGCGCAGGCTTCTGCTTCTGTGAGTCTGACGTCCTGCACGTATGTGCAGGACGTCAGACTCACAGAAACAGAAGCCTGCGCAGGAATGTTGCTAGTGGAATAGCAACATTCCATGTAGAATGTCCAATAGTAGCAACATTCCATGTAGAATGTCCAATAGTATCTATTTTACTGTCATAGTAATGCTTGAATGTTTTCACTTATATACACTGTCAGCTAGCACATTTGCTTATTTCCGATCTGAGGAAGAAGGGCAACCTTCGAAAGCTAATCAAGAAATGTATTAAGTTATGTCCAATAAAAAAGGTATCATCTTATTTTCTTTTCCAGGTTTTATTTTGTTTGATTTCTATAGATTCTACATGGAATGTTGCTATTCCACTAGCAACATTCCATGTAGAAGTCGGCCCTTGTAGATCACCAATGTGGCCGCGCAGGCTTCTGCTTCTGTGAGTCTGACGTCCTGCACGTACGTGCAGGACGTCAGACTCACAGAAACAGAAGCCTGCGCAGGAATGTTGCTAGTGGAATAGCAACATTCCATGTAGAATGTCCAATAGTAGCAACATTCCATGTAGAATCTCCAATAGTATCTATTTTACTGTCATAGTAATGCTTGAATGTTTTCACTTATATACACTGTCAGCTAGCACATTTGCTTATTTCCGATCTGACGAAGAAGGGCAACCTTCGAAAGCTAATCAAGAAATGTATTATGTGCAATAAAAAAGGTATCATCTTATTTTCTTTTCCGTGTTTTATTTTGTTTGATTTCTATTGATAACCTTAAGAGTGGACTAACATGGCTACCACACCTCTCTACATGTAGAACCCCAAAGAATAGCAAGATTCCGGAATGCTAAAGAGTGACAAGATTCCACAGCAGAATCTCAAAGAGTAGCAACGTTCCATGTAGAACCCGATCTGAGGAAGAAGGGCAACCTTCGAAAGCTAATCAAGAAATATATTAAGTTATGTCCAATAAAAAAGGTATCATCTTATTTTCTTTTCCATGTTTTATTTTGTTTGATTTCTATAGATTCTACATGGAATGTTGCTATTCCACTAGCAACATTCCATGTAGAAGTCGGCCCTTGTAGATCACCAATGTGGCCGCGCAGGCTTCTGCTTCTGTGAGTCTGACGTCCTGCACGTACGTGCAGGACGTCAGACTCACAGAAACAGAAGCCTGCGCAGGAATGTTGCTAGTGGAATAGCAACATTCCATGTAGAATGTCCAATAGTAGCAACATTCTATGTAGAATCTCCAATAGTATCTATTTTACTGTCATGGTAATGCTTGAATGTTTTCACTTACATACACTGTCAGCTAGCACATTTGCTTATTTCCGATCTGAGGAAGAAGGGCAACCTTCGAAAGCTAATCAAGAAATGTATTAAGTTATGTCCAATAAAAAAGGTCTCATCTTATTTTCTTTTCCATGTTTTATTTTGTTTGATTTCTATAGATTCTACATGGAATGTTGCTATTCCACTAGCAACATTCCATGAAGAAGTCGGCCCTTGTAGATCACCAATGTGGCCGCGCAGGCTTCTGCTTCTGTGAGTCTGACGTCCTGCACGTATGTGCAGGACGTCAGACTCACAGAAACAGAAGCCTGCGCAGGAATGTTGCTAGTGGAATAGCAACATTCCATGTAGAATGTCCAATAGTAGCAACATTCTATGTAGAATCTCCAATAGTATCTATTTTACTGTCATAGTAATGCTTGAATGTTTTCACTTATATACACTGTCAGCTAGCACATTTGCTTATTTCCCATCTGAGGAAGAAGGGCAACCTTCGAAAGCTAATCAAGAAATGTATTAAGTTATGTCCAATAAAAAAGGTATCATCTTATTTTCTTTTCCAGGTTTTATTTTGTTTGATTTCTATTGATAACCTTAAGAGTGGACTAACACGGCTACCACACTCCTCCTCAGGTACAAAGCTTCCACCTTCTTTGAAAAACATTTCACTATCACAAACACACAGCAAAATCACCAGGGGCAGAGTGGCAAAGTGCTAAAAGAAACCCTGACCAAAGTACTGCCAAACCATTCATGCACTTCCCTTTGAGGCATATTTTCAAAGCACTTAGCCTTCCAAAGTTGGAAGGCTAAGTGCTTTGAAAATATGCCTTGTGCCTCTATCATTCACCTGAATCTTCCTGCTCCATCATCATGGCCTGTTTTTAGAGAGCGATCTCTTTGCTGGCAGTGTCCTGTACAACCTGTTGGTTGTCTGTTACAAATACACTTTATTTTTATTTGTCTCTGCAGCACTGACATGGGGAAGCAAAATGTTTGCCCTGGGATTTGTAGCATTGAATGTTTCCACGATTTGGGTTTCTGCCCGGTACTTGTGACCTGGATTGGCCACTGTTGGAGACAGGATACTGGGCTAGATGGACCATTGGACTGACCCAGTATGGCTACTCTCCAAAGATATGCGCTATCCTTTATATACACTGTGTCTGGAAAAAAGTGAGCTCCCTAAACATTTTGCAATTACAGCCGCAAACCTGCACCGAATTAATTAACGTTTTACATGCACAATTTACATCTATTTCAAACAATATTGTGTGGTTTCATAGAAATCCAGCTTAGCGTTACTGAGATGTCAAATTTTAAATAAATGCCCCCAAATTAGAATTTCTAACATAGTTAATGTCAACCTGAACAGTCCGAATGTTTAAATCTGATCCTTTTTCAACTCTTGAGTATTTTAATTAAAACTCGATCTTCTTTTGACAACAGTTTTATCAACACGCAATGACATCACGGATGATGTCAGCGAGTAAGTAATTAAGTCATGTCGGAAACTGACATTTGTGACTACAAATTAAAAAAGGGACGAGGGATTCCTGTGCAATTTGACGTCAGTGATGTAAATAGATGTCACTTTGTGCATGTACATTTTTAATTAATTCGGTGCAGGTTCGAGCATGTTATTGCAAAATGTTTAGGGGGCTCACTTTTTTCCAGACACAGCGTATAATAGGCAACTGTGTGTGTTTCCGTTCGTTCTTTTTCACCCATGCAGTCTTCATATGGATAAACTGGACAATATGAGGGTAATTCTTTAAGTGGGGCCTTCATTTAGGCACCCCAGTGCTGCATGGTGAAAGCCTGTTCTATACTGTCATACAGTGTGCAGATTCCAGTATCAAATACTCGTGTAACACGGTGTAGGCTGTGCCTAACATTTACACCAATGAGTTATTTAGGTTGTATATTGATCTTCTTCAAAGTAACAAAAACACAACCCCTTTCTATATTACCCTGTTTACTAAGCTGTGCCACGACCGCTGAGAGGGGGGCGGGGAGGGGGCAAAATTCCCTTGGGCCCAACCTCCAAGGGGGGCCCGGCCATGAGCGTCCTCCCCTCGGCAGTGTTCCTGCAAGCTACTGGCAGCATCAAAAAAGAAAGCAACCTGCCTCCGTCTGGCCTCAGACGTGTTCCCTCTGCTTTGTCCCGCCTCCTCTGACACAACTTCCTGTGTCCGCACAGGTGAGACACATAGCAGAGAAAACACTTTGGAGGCCAGCCAGAGGTAAGTTCCTTCTTTATTGAACAGTGCTGAGGAGAAGAGGGAAAGAAGAGAAATATTGAACCAGGCGGGGGTGCAGTGGCAGCCCCAGGCCTGGCGGCATCTCTCGGCAGTCCTGAGCCACGCTAGCGGCTGCCATGCGCTAATGCTGCATTGCCACATGGCTTTAGTAAACAGGGGGTTTAGTTTTTTATAAATTGGATCATCAGAAGATAGGCCGAATTGAATCAGTTTTCTCACTAAGCTGTCATTGCAATTCCTCATTGATCCATTGATTTGGTAAATTTTATAATTTCTTAATTTGCACATGTTAAACATTCTGGGCCCAACATTCAGCTGGTGTCAGGCAGCGCATTTGCTGTTCACCGCCTGCATTAAATCCAGATATTCAATGCCAGGCCATTTCTGGTGACCAGCATTGATTATCCAGGGTTTTAAACCCTGGAATTCATTGCCAGAGAATGTGGTAAAAGCAGTAAGCTCAGCGGGGTTTAAAAAAAAGGTTTGAATAGCTTCTTGAAGAAAAGTCCATAAGCCATTATTAAGATGGACTTGGGGAAAATGCACTGCTTATTTTTAGGATAAACGGCATAAAAATGTACTGTTTTGGGATCTTGGCAGCTACTTGTAACCTGGATTGGCCACTGTTGGAAACATGATTCTGAGCTTAATGGACCTTCGGTCTGTCCCAGTATGGCAACACTTATGTTCTTATGTAACTGCTAAAAAGTTAACCGTTAAGCCCATATTCAGCGCTAACTGGTTAACGTTTTAGCGGTTAAAGATAGGCTTGCTAATTATGCAGCCTATTTAACCGCTAAACATAGCCGGTTAAGCGCTGAATATCCATGCATAACCAGCTAGCCACTATCCACGGATATTTACCGGGAGATAACCGCTTATCTCCCGCTCCGTATCCGTGGTTAGGTGCCAATGTGCTATTTAACCAGCCAGCGGCCGTGTCTGGGCAGTTAAATAGCTTTGCATATCAAGGGGTACAAGTCTATTTTAATACTTCAAAAAATTCAAAACAAACTTAGGGCCCTGTTTACGAAGGCACGCTAGTGTTTTAACGCGTGCTGTCTAGACTCCCATAGGAATATCGTGGGCATCTACACGGTTAGCACATGCTAATTTTTAGCGTGCGCTAAAAAGACCAGCGGGCCTTTGGCAAGCCTGTTTTGAATTTTTGAAGTATTAAATAGACTTGGAATGTTTAAGACGTGCAAATTAAGGAACTATAGAAATGACAAATACGTGGCTGAATGAGGAATGGCGGTGAGTGATTACATTTACACCAGCCGCAGACCTGACGTAACTACGGGCGCCTTAAATGCGGGAAAAGCTCATGGAAGTTTCAGTGTTCTGGAAGTTCCCTGTGTAAGGGGAACCCCCGCCCATGTGCATTTATTTATGCACTGTGCCACGTGCCCTTAGAGAATAGCCGGTATCCTGTACATTAACGTACACATGGGATGCGTAAATGTGGGTGACCCAGTAATAAAACTGCCCTTATGTGCTGTCTGGTGGTCCACCGTTATTTAGATGCACTGGGGAACAGTGGCGTAGCCACAGGTGGGCCTGGGTGGGCCAGGGCCCACCCACTTAGGGCTCAGGCCCACCCAACAGTAGCACACATTTAGCGGTAGCTGCTGGGGATCCCATGCTCTACCAGCTGAAGACAACCCCCTGATGGTAACGAAAATGCTACTCTCCATGATACTGGCACCTGCTCATGCTCAGTTTTCAGTGCATGTCTGCTGCAGACTGCCAAGGTGGAAAGAAGTGTTTTCCCGCCAGCTATGTTTTTGGTGGGGGAAAACACTTGGTGCCCACCCACTTCTTGCCTAGGCCCACCCAAAATCTGTTGTCTGGCTACGCCCCTGCTGGGGAAGCTGAGGGGGCAGGGTACTGGCATATTAGTAGCATCGCCTGGAGGGACCATAGCATATGTGTCACCTCCTGTCTCAGTAGGAACCCAGATAGGTTGCGGAACAGACAACACTGCTATGGGGAAAAGTGATCTACTCAGGGCTTTTTTTTGAGGGGGTACTGAGTACCGGCACCTTTTCCATTGTCTTCTAAAATCGACCCATGGTCCCCAAGTTTTAATGAAAGAGCTCCAGCTCTACACACCAATTCTACCTTATCATAGATTCTGTGACTGGTTGCAGGGGTCCTGGCTATTGTGGGGTGAGCCCCTCAGTGATCACCCCACCCCCGAGGGGTGGCCTGGCATTTGAGCACCTTTTTTTGCTAGAAGAAACACACTGGATCTACTTGATCTAGGAAACAGACGCCACAGCAGAGAAAGGAAAGGTTTCCACGTAATAAATTCTAAATCCCGTACCGTGTTTCTCTCTAACCTAAACAAGACGATGACAGTTAAAGGTTGTCTCCTTTTGACTTGATTCTAGTCAACCACTGGCAGGTGCAGCTTGCCGCCTACACCCAGAGATTAAAGGCAGCTCCTGGTTTACTCTTTTCTTTTTTAATCTGAAATAAAATTTGAAGCAGTTATCTTGGACACCATATCACAAACGTTTAACATATACTCTTCAATGATTAAGTTGTACAGCTGAAAACACAGAACTGATGGGTGAAACAGACAGCACGGAGGAGCAGAGGGAGTGGGGTGCTGGGTGGGAGTACTGTAGGCTTTGAGAGCCCTCTCGCCTCCTATTGGTTATTAACCAGTTCCGGCCTAGTTCTTCCTCAGCAAAGTTCTCTCTGTGCTTATCATCGTGCAAAATTTCTTTCCTCTACTCACACCACCACACATTTGGCTGGCGACCTCCGCTCTTTCGCAGGAAGTGGCGCATTCTGCGCCATGGGTGGGGCTTGATTTTTGTCTCTGTTTCTCTCCGGGCTCTTTATTACTGCTGTTCTCTGGACAGTTCCGAGCCTTTGCAGTACTTTTTGCCGTGCAGGTCAGCCGGGCAGGCAGCAGCGCCACAGTTTGGTAAGGTTATCGTACACATAGCAGCATCGATCTCTGGCCGTCCTGTGGCCGTCTCGCACAGTCACTGCATGGGGCTGGCTGTCATCTCTGGTGCTGCAGTCCCTCGCTGCTTGCCTTTCTGTTTTTTCCTGCCCTCTTTGGTGTCTTTATTGTTTCGGTTGCTGCTCTTGTCTCGCACTCCTTGATCGCCTTTCTTTCCGTTTCGGTTACGTTCTCCAGTTCCTGCAGAGGAACAGCGCAGCGGTTAGATGATGCCAGAACTGAGGTACAACCACAAAAAAAGGCAATTTCTAATGGGGGGGGGGGTAATTTTATAACAGGGGCACCTATGTGAAGCGTCTAACAAAGGCATCTGGGTGTCTTTATAAAATAGGATTGTGTGATGACCCCCCCAGCAGTGCACAAATTCTCTCATCAACTTTATTTATTTATTTGACGCATTTTCAATCATCCCATTCGTTTACTCTGGTCAGTATTTTATAAGCGGGCGCAAAGGTGCCAAAACATATAACATAGTAACATAGTAGATGACGGCAGAAAAAGACCCGCACAGTCCATCCAGTCTGCCCAACAAGACAACTCACGTGTGCTACTTTTTGTGTATACCCTACTTTGATTCGTACCTGTGCTCTTCAGGGCACAGACCGTATAAGTCTGCCCAGCACTATCCCCGCCTCCCAACCACCGGCTCTGACACAGACCGTATAAGTCTGCCCAGCACTATCCCCGCCTCCCAACCACCAGTCTCGCCTCCCACCACCGGCTCTGACACAGACCGTATAAGTCTGCCCAGCACTATCCCCGCCTCCCAACCACCAGCTCCACCTCCCAACCACCGGCTCTGGCACAGACCGTATAAGTCTGCCCAGCACTATCCCCGCCTCCCAACCACCAGCCCTGCCTCCCAACCACCGGCTCTGGCACAGACCGTATAAGTCTGCCCAGCACTATCCCCGCCTCCCAACCACTGGCTCTGGCACAGACCGTATAAGTCTGCCCAGCACTATCCCCACCTCCCAACCACCAGCCCCGCCTCCCACCACCGGCTCTGGCACAGATAGTATAAGTCTGCCCAGCACTATCCCCGCCTCCCAACCACCAGCCGTGCCTCCCACCACTGGCTCTGGCACAGACCGTATAAGTCTGCCCAGCACTATCCCTGCCTCCCAACCACCAGCCCCACCTCCCAACCACCGGCTCTGGCACAGACCGTATAAGTCTGCCCAGCACTATCCCCGCCTCCCAACCACCAGCCCTGCCTCCCAACCACCGGCTCTGGCACAGACCGTATAAGTCTGCCCAGCACTATCCCCGCCTCCCAACCACCAGCCCCGCCTCCCGATCTTGACTAAGCTCCTGAGGATCCATTCCTTCTGCACAGGATTCCTTTATGCTTATCCCACGCATGTTTGAATTCCATTACCGTCTCTATGAAATGACTCTCTCAGAGTCCTCTGGCCCAGAATCCTTGAAAATGTGTCCCTTAAAGCCTCTGTTTGACCAGATGTGAATGAGCTTCAGCAGTGGCGATCCTTGGTCGACTGCCACTCGGGACAGATCGCCGCTGCGTGCCACCCCCCCCCCCCGGGGTGCAGCACGTCACTCTCCCAGCGCATCAGCGTCCCGCCCCCCCCCCCCCCCGCGCATCACTCCCCCCTAGCGTATCACCCAAGCCCCCCCCCCCCCCCAGTGCATTCTTACCTGCAGGGAGCAGGCGCGGCTGTCGGTTCTGCTGGTTCCCTGCTCCCTCTGCCCTGGAACAGGAAGTAAGAGCAGAGGGAGCAGGGAACCAGTGGAGCCAAGAGCCGCGGCTGCTCCCTGCACCCCTCCAGCAGCGTGCTCCCTTGGTGGACCGCCCCCACCGCCCGGCCCTCGGTACACCACTGAGCTTCAGGAATGGGCAGTGCAGTGCTGTGTATTTGTAATTTTGTGACGGCCAGAGAATGGGAGATGAGCCTTTATATTCTACTGCCTCGTCCCGTCTGCTAAGCCTTTATTAATTTCTATGCCTGTGGTGTGCCTCTGAGCCTGTTGGGAGCTAAAATAACTTTCCTCCATCAATGCCAGCATTAAGCCAGCAGGGGACACTTGAGGTATAGAAATCCATAGAAACCCTTCCCTTCTCAGAGAAAAGAGCAGTGACTTTACATCACCCACACAGACCTAACAGTTCCTTTTCCGTGAAACCAGACCAGCATCTGATTTCATTGAGAGCAGCTTTCAATGTTAAACAAAACAAAACAAAAGTGTTTTCTGTTTCACTGGATGGATCACCTCCATCTTTACTCTTAATTACTGTTGGGTTCTTTTACTAACGTTCGCTAAGCAGTTAACCCACGTTTCTGCAGCCCAAGTGTGGTAATTGTTGCTGTGTTGAGCGTGCTTTGTCAACTGCACGCCACTTGAGGGGTGGGAACTGGGTGGGTTATGGCTGGAGAACGGGCGTGGAGGGTACATGGCAGTAACGTATGGTATCTATCATGGAATGGAGGAGTAGCCTAGTGGTTAGTGCAGCCGACTTTGATCCTGGGGAACTGGGTTGAATTCCCATCACAGCTCATTGTGACTCTGGGCAAGCCACTTAACCCTCCATTGCCCCAGGTACAAATATGTACCTGTATATACTATGTAGTTGCAAAAAACACAGAAAGGTGGTATAGCAAGTCCCATTTGAGATTCTACATGGAATGTTGCTACTATCTGAGATTCTATGGGGAATGTTGCTAGTGGAGGAGTAGCCTAGTGGTTAGTGCAGTGAACTTTGATCCTGGGGAATTGAGTACAATTCCCACTGCAGCTCCCTGTGACTCTGGGCAAGTCAATTAACCCTCCATTGCCCCTGGTACAAAATAAGTACCTGAATATATGTAAACCGCTTTGAATGTAGTTGCAAAAACCTCAGAAAGGCGGTATATCAATTCCCATTAGATATACAGTCTAACCTACTGGTGTTCACATATTTGAGGGGGTTTAACACTGTATTTTTATTATGGTGATGGGACCAATGCACTTGTTTGCGTAGAACCCAGTAAATGTTACTCCTGCCCTGCTTGTCATGTGTATTTTTGTTTTCAATTGTAGTAAGTGGAAAAACTTACCACATTTTACTAAAAAAAGGCCCTTACGTTACTGTGAAGAGAAAGCTCAGGGCTGTGTGTGACCAACTCCACCCCGGGCTTTGCTCTATACTAGAGTGCACTATTCTAGTGTCACACACCCATGCCACGTGCTCCAGCCCTCAAGTCACCAAAGCTGAAGTGCTCCTTTAAGAAGACTGTTCTGCTCACGTCTGTGTTCCTCTCCCCCCTACCAGCCATGTCCCAACTCTTCTGGGAGGTCAGAAAATTGCCTGGAGACAGTTGCAAATCAGGCATGAGGGAAAGAAAATTGATGGAAAGAATTAACAACATGAGGATGTTATTCCCTTCCTACCAAGAGTGAACGCCCAGGCCAAAACAGAGTGGGGGGTAAAAAGACCTTCAGCGCTGTCTGCACCTTTTCAGGATTATTAGCACTGTGGGTGTCCCTTTGGTAAATCAGAGCCCTTTCTCTGTCATCAGTGCAGTGTGCCCTCCTTTGGTAAATCAGAGCCCTTTCACTGTTATTAGTGCAGTGTGTGTTTCCCTTTGGTAAATCAGAGCCCTTTCTCTGTCATCAGTGCAGTGTGCCCTCCTTTGTTAAATCAGAGCTCTTTCACTGTTATCACTGCAGTGTGTGCTCCTTTGGTAAATCAGAGTTCTTTCACTGTTATTAGTGCAGTGTGTGTTTCCCTTTGGTAAATCAGAGCCCTTTCTCTGTCATCAGTGCAGTGTACCCTCCTTTGGTAAATCAGAGTTCTTTCACTGTTATTAGTGCAGTGTGTGTTTCCTTTTGGTAAATCAGAGCCCTTTCTCTGTCATCAGTGCAGTGTACCCTCCTTTGGTAAATCAGAGTTCTTTCACTGTTATTAGTGCAGTGTGTGTTTCCTTTTGGTAAATCAGAGCCCTTTCTCTGTCATCAGTGCAGTGTGCCCTCCTTTGTTAATTCAGAGCTCTTTCACTGTTATCAGTGCAGTGTGTGCTCCTTTGGTAAATTAACCCCTTGCCACTAATATTGGTGCTACGTGTGTCCTATTGGTAAATCAGCTCCTTTTCATTGTTATCAGTTCAGTGTGTGTCCCTTTGGTACATCACAGCCATTTCACTGTTATCAGTGTGTTGTGTTTCCCTTTGATAAATCAGAGCCCTTTCTCTGTTATCAGTGCAGTGTGCCCTCCTTTTTTACATCAGAGCCTTTCCACTGTTATCAGTGCATTTTGTGTCCCTTGATAAATCAGTCCTTTCTCTGTTATCAGTGCAGTGTGCCCTCTTTGTTACATCAGAGCCCTTTCTCTGTTATCAGTGCAGTGTGCCCTTCTTTGTTAAATCAGAGCTCTTTCACTGTTATCAGTGCAGTGTGTGCTCCTTTGGTAAATTAACCCCTTGCCAATAATATTGGTGCTACGTGTGTCCTATTGGTAAATCAGCTCCTTTTCATTGTTATCAATGCAGTGTATGTCCCTTTGGTAAATCAGTCCCTTGTCACTGTTATTGGTGCTGTGTGTGCCCCGTTGGTAAATCAGCTCTTTTTCACTGTTCTCAGTGCAGTGTACACTCCTTTAGTAAATCAGCCCCTTTTCAGTGTTTATTTATAGCAGGGATTCTTAACCTTTTTTTTTGATTCCCTGCATCTCTTTAACTGATCAATGAATCCCTCTCACTCTGTTCCTAAACCACATGTTCACTAGTGACCTCTGACAGCTACATATGTCACTCTTAGCTAACTCCTCACATGTTGTTAAGATTACAGTAGTGCAGAGTTATTCTACCAATCACTGTCTTCACCTGTCTAGAAAGTTTCAATAAATTGCCTCAGATTTCAAGACTCTTTCTGCATCATTGGCTACGAACCCCTGATTGATAACCTAGGTCGTGCCTTTCCAGTGGTAATTTAAGGCAAGTTACATTCAGATACAGGAGGCACCTAAATTTTTGTGCTGAGGCAACAGAGTGATAAGGAGTATCAGTGGGATTTGAACCCCGATCTCTCCTGTTCACAGCCTGCTGCTCTGACCTCTACATGAGCCTTTTCATTGCCATTGTGGCTATTGTAAATAGCTGTAGTTCTGTGTATATCTGGTGTCTGCCAGTTTTACACTGTAATAATTCACTGCTATTCAACTTTTCTGCATTGGTCGGATCCTTTCCAGAAGGAAGGCGTCTGACTGTGTAAAATTTTTGCCAGGGGTTGCCGCCAGTTCCCTAGCAGGAGCCGCTGCTATGAAAAATAGCTAATTTCTTAACAGCGCCTGAGGAGGCGGGAGGAGGGTCACGGAAGAAGGGATAAAGCCTGAACCCTGGACGCCTCCCAGGACTTTTCTGTTTGGTTTCTACTTGTTTGTTTTTTTTTACATATTGGTATATACATTGTAAAGCACAAAGCTGAATTTAAGTTCAGTTTGGACCACAAAGTGTTTAACTGACACCAAACCAGTTCACTTTATTAATTTAGTGCACCTTTGGCCCTGCAAGTTCATAAAGGGGGAGGAAAAAAAAGCATACCATGCAAGTATTATGTTCTGCTAAAAGTGCTGGGGGCTCACTGCTTGCACCTTTTTTTTTAAATGTTTTTCTGGAAACCTAGGTCCATTTCTTAGTCTAGGGGATAAACCTACTGTACACCGCCTTCGGTGAATGATTTCATAAAGGCGGTGAATAAATCTAAATCAATCAATCTGCGAGTTCCAGAACTGGAAATTCAGGACCTCTCTAGGAGGAGGGGTTGGGTCCTGGATACTCAGCATCACCTACCTCCAGGGCACGGTACTTTCTGCATGGTGCATTTCCTGCTCTCTGTGATGCTGGGGCACACGGACGTGTCTCCCGCAGGCGCTTGCAAAATTGTCCGGCTCCTCTCCTCTTTGCCTTTCTTGAACCCACAGGTCTTCCGTTTCTTTGAGCAGGGGCCCCAGGGGCCCCATTCGCTCATTTCACATTGTGCTGTCAAAGATAAGACAAACTCTGGTTCTCATTTGTTCAATGATATACATTCGCTTTCCTTGCAGAGACCCCTTCCCCCTGGTCTTCAGATAGATGCAGGGTATTCTCTACGTTAAGCCCCTCATTCTGTAACACCATATGCGCATACAGACTATAGTGTTAGTTGTCGCATACCTTGCATAGTGCACAAATGTATGGGGGAGGTGTTCATGTGGGGGGGGGGGGGGGAACGGGCGGGGCATGGATGTCTCTCACAATTGCATGCACATGCATCATTATTATTAATAACATTTGTATAGTGCTACCAGACGCACGCAGCGCTGAACATCCAACGTAGAGAGAGACAGTCCCTGCTCAAAAGAGCTTACAATCTAAAAATGTGTGCGCATTTACATCTGCCGTAGACATGGCGTAAGTTGGTTCTCCTAAATGCTGGGGGTAAATGCCAACCTATGCTAGTGTACTATAACGAAATCTGGGTGCCCAGATCCTGTTATACAATTTGCGCTTCGTGTCCACCATTTTGGCGTCTAACTTTTCATGCACTTCGTAGAACTGCCCCTGGGGTGGTCAGTAAGCTAAAGATTTCCTTAGCAGAAATTGGGTTTTAGCCGAGTAAACGTGAGTTAACGCTGCCAAGTCCGTAAACCGATCTGAGTAAAAGCGGAGCCAAGTCTAAAGCAGAAAAAAATAAGACAGTCGGGTGATATTCAAACCAATTAAATGCAGGCCCAAGTCAGCAGAAAGAGTTAACCAGAACTAGCCGACTAAGCATGGCTGAATATCGGTGAAAAGGTAACCTGGTAAATTTACCACATTATCCCCCTCATTCCGTCACAGGCTGATCACATGTGCAAAGTTATAGAATACCGCCATTGACGCAGAAAGCTTCGGACGAGGCTGCATGCAGCGTATGTGCAAGACTACCACTGCTGACAAAAGGCCACCTTTAAAGTATACCAGTGTGTGTGCGTGTATGGGGGGTGATGAATCACAGGTGGGGTAAAGTTGCTAGATTGTGCCGAGGACAGGGGTCGAGACTGGAAGAGAGAAGAAGAGATGTTGGGAGAAGACAGGAGATACCGCGACATGATGCATTTTCAAAATCACGATTAATAATTAATGCATTAATCACAGCATTAGGTGCGACTCACTTGCAGTCCGAATTTGCAGGTTTCATGCATTAGTATCAGCATTACAGAAGCATAATGGACATTAGCGTACACCCGATGCTCAACTGCAAGGGTCGGTCACCACTTGCTCCATGTTATAAATGGAACCAGTTAAGCAAGACTCACACTGGAGCAAAAGACCCAGGTAATGCAACTGTCGATGAACGTATGGAAGCCCCTCCCCCGTCAAGACTGTCAATTCCTGAGCCAATGCCGCTCTTACCCCAATTGCCTCTATTAATCTGCACCCTCTGCTGCTTACCACTGAAACTTGCCGTGAAGCCCGCCCCTACCCCCACACCCAACCAGCCCGATGCCCATTCACCAGGGGCGTAGCTATGGGCCCACCCAGTCTTAAATTTTATGTAGGTGGGTTTCTGGGTGCAGGTGGGCTCTGCAGTACAGCTGTTGGGTACACAGCGTTATTTTGTAGTATCCCAAGAAACACTACTCATACCTATATACACAGTGCCCACCCATATTAGCTCTGGGCCCACCCAAAATGTCAGGTCTAGCTAAGCCACTGCCACTCACCAGAGCTGCTGCACTCCATGGTGCCATTCACAGAGGCAAAGCCTTCCGGGCAGGAGGAATAGCATCTCCCCTTGTGCAAGTAGAGACCATCCTTACATTTTGTGCAAAAGTTCCTGCTGAAACAGGCCTCACAGTTATCAATTTTGCATCCTGGATTGGAGAAATCAAGGGTGAATAAGTTAAAACACTAACGATGAAGGACCACTATAAAAATATTCATACAAAGCCTACAGGTTCTATATAAAATAAGGGAAATGGGACTTGATATACCACCTTTCTGAGGTTTTTGCAACTACATTCAAAGCGGTTTACATATATTCAGGTACTTATTTTGTACCAGGGGCAATGGAGGGTTAAGTGACTTGTCCAGAGTCACAAGGAGCTGCAGTGGGAATTGAACTCAGTTCCCCAAGATCAAAGTCCACTGCACTAACCACTAGGCTACTCCTCCACTCATTATTCCACCAATAAGAGCCAACCTCATCAGTGATGTCACAATGGCTTGATTGCCCGATACTTGGCTCACTTCTGATATTGTGATGTCATAAGGGAAAGGGGGAAAGGGAAATGGGACTTGATATACTGCCTTTCTGAGGTTTTTACAACTACATTCAAAGTGGTTTACATATATTCAGGTAGTTATTTTGTACCAGGGGCAATGGAGGGTTAAGTGACTTCACAAAGAGCTGCAGTGGGAATTGAACTCAGTTCCCCAAGATCAAAGTCCACTGCACTAACCACTAGGCTACTCCTCCACTCATTCCACCAATAAGAGTCAACCTCATCAGTGATGTCACAATGGCTTGATTGCCCGATACACTTCTGATATTGTGATTTCATAAGGGAAAGGGAAATGGGACTTGATATACTGCCTTTCTGAGGTTTTTACAACTACATTCAAAGTGGTTTACATATATTCAGGTAGTTATTTTGTACCAGGGGCAATGGAGGGTTAAGTGACTTCACAAAGAGCTGCAGTGGGAATTGAACTCAGTTCCCCAAGATCAAAGTCCACTGCACTAACCACTAGGCTACTCCTCCACTCATTCCACCAATAAGAGTCAACCTCATCAGTGATGTCACAATGGCTTGATTACCCGATACACTTCTGATATTGTGATTTCATAAGGGAAAGGGAAATGGGACTTGAAATACTGCCTTTCTGAGGTTTTTGCAACTACATTCAAAGTGGTTTACATATATTCAGGTAGTTATTTTGTACCAAGGGCAATGGAGGGTTAAGTGACTTGACCAGAGTCACAAGGAGCTGCAGTGGGAATTGAACTCAGTTCCCCAGGATCAAAGTCCACTGCACTGACCACTAGGCTACTCCTCCACAGAATTATCAAGTCCATATTTCAGGACACCGTGAAGTGAGATTGGCAAGAGTGGCTCCCTAGACATTGTCCAGGGTTCTGAAGCCCTAATCCCAGAATGCTTTGGGATGAAGATAGATTGGTTCAGGCATCCCAGCAGTGACATAGCCAGAAGGCAATTTTTGGACTGGCCAATGGATAGAATGGGTGGGTGCAACTCATTTTCTCTCTGTTCACCCGCTCAACTTCAAAATTAAATACCTTAGCTGGATTTGAATACAATCTGCCCGATATCAAAGCAAGTTATGCGCTTGTCGGAGACTGCTGAATGCATGACTTGCTTATCTGTACATATTAAAAATTTATACGGACAGTATCAGGCCATTTAAATTACTAAATGGATAGATATTATGAGGCATATTTTCAAAGCACTTTGGGAGGCTAAGTTCCATAGGTTTCTATGGAACTTTGGGAGGCTAAGTGCTTTGAAAATGAGCTTGATTGTCTGTATAACTATAGCCTGGGCTGGGAAAGGGGCCTAGGTCGATCCACTAAGGATATCCAGTACGATGGCAGTTCCATGACAGTGCAACAATGTGGCACTTAAAAGCAGGTACCTAACTTCCCTTTATGGGAATGATTCCCAAACCTGTCCTGGAAGAACGCCAGCCAGCCAAGTTTTCAGGATATCCAGAATGAATATTCATGAGAGAGATTTGCATGAAGTGGAAGAAGGGCATGCAAATCTCTATCTTGATTATTATGTATTTATGACATTTATTTCCCACATTATCCCATATGATTTGAGTTCAATGTGGCTAACAAGCAAAGAGGAATCAAGACAAATATAATATATCATTCAAACAACAGTGCAATTCAGGAAAGAAAAAAAGAAGATTAAGATCTACAAATACACAACACTAGAAATTTTTTCTTCACTCAACGTGTAATTAAACTCTAGAATTCGTTGCCAGAGAATGTGGTAAAGGCGGTTAGCTTAGCGGGGTTTAAAAAAAAAAGTCTGTTCAGCTTCCTAAAGGAAAAGTCCATAGGCCATTATTAAATTGACTTGGGGAAAATCCACTGCTTATTTCTGGGATAAGCAGCATGAAATATATTGAACTTTTTCGGGACCTTGCTGGGTATTTGTGACCTGGATTGGCCACTGTTGGAAACAGGATGCTGGGCTTGATGGACTTTTGGTCTGTCCCAGTGTGGCAATACTTATGTACTTATGTGGATATCCTGACTGACTGGGGGCTCCCCAGGACAGATTTGGGTACCACTGTCTGTTTTTATCTAGATTGTAAGCTCTTTGAGCAGGGACTGTCTCTGTGTGTCTCATGTTCAGCGCTGCGTACGCCTGGTAGCGCTATACAAATGTTATAAGTAGTAGTAGTAGTAGTATATACGTGCGTTTGGGACCAGGCATGAGCACTTCTACCGCCCGTAGAGCTGATGGAAATGTTTCTGCCTAAAGCCAGAGAACACATGTAACCGATAATCTTCTATAAGCTACATACATCATTGTACGCTGCATCCAGACTCTGCCTACATGTAAAACACATGCTATATACCACACGAATGACTTCTCAGAATAGTTTTGGCATCTGTCACTTACACAAGTATATGCCAATTTTCTAATCATTAACATGCATAAAGCTTAACCCCTTATTTACAGAATTACCCCCTAAATGTGACCATGTCCTAAAGTCATCATAAAGAAAAAAGTGATGTTATAATGAATTCTGTTAGAGCAAACAACAGTTCAAGCGCCATCCTTTTATATGAAAAAAAAAATGCAAAAGTTACAGAACCATCGGGCCCAGTACCCTGTTTCCAGAAGTGAAAAAAAGTCAAACAGATTTTATGCTGCTTATCCCAGGAATAAGCAGTGTATTTTACCAGGTCCCATCTTAATAATGATTTATGGACTTCTTTTTTAAGAACGTGTCAAACCTTTTTTAAAACCTGCTAAGCTAACTCCTTTTACCACATGCTCTGGCAGTGAACTCCAGAGTTTAATTGCACATTGAGGGGCCCTTTTTCTAAGCTGCGTAAGCATTTACACATGCCCAATGCATACCAAAGTGGAGTTATTGCACGGCTACCGTGTTGGTTCTTGCAGTAATTTCATTTTTGCCGCGCATCCGATACGCGCGGCCGAAAAATGATTTTTATTTTCTGGTGCGTGTATTGGACACATGCCAAGAGGCATTTGGCGCACATAGGTCATTACCACCCGGTTACCCCGTGAGACTTTACCACTAGGTCAATGGCTGGCGGTAAGGTCGCAGACCCAAAATGGACACGCGGCAATTTTGATTTTGCTGCACATCCATTTTCGGCAAAAATGAAAGCAAGGCCTTTTTTACAGGCATGCTGAAAAATGGATAGGCGCATGCCCAAAACCCGAGCTTACAATACCACAAGCCATTTTTCAGCTCACCTTAGTATAAGGACCCCTGAGTGAAGAAATATATATATTTTTATTTTTGTTTTAAATTTACTACTTAATAGCTTCATAATGTGCCCCATCGTCCTTGTGTTTTTGGAAAGAATAAACACATGATTCATATCTACCTGTTCCACTCCACTCAGAATTTTATTTAGACCTCTGTCATATCTCCCCTCAGCCGTCTCTTCTTCAAACTGAAAAACCCTAGCCTTTGCAGCCTCTCCTCATAGGGAACTCATCCCATCCCCTTTATCATTTTGGTCACCTTTTCTAATTCCGCTATGTTGTTTTTTGGGGATGTGGTGATCAGAATTACACATAATGGAGCAATGCATATGCAACAATATTCAAAGTACGGTTGCACAATGGAGCGATACAAAGGGAAAACTACACACCCAGGGCTGGCCTTAGGCAGGGATAACAGGGACGGTCACACAGGGCCTCGCGCTCCCAGGGGACCTGCGGCAGTCTTAGCATCTACCTCCCACTCCCTGCTTCAGAAGCTGTCTCCTGTTCTCAATCTAACCGCCTCCAGCTCTCTCCTACCCACTCCCTTAATTCCAGGTTGCAGCACCGCTGCCTTCTTCAATTTTCTGGGCTGCCGGCAGCGTCAGTAAGGTAGGCACGCCGCCTGGAAGCGTTCTCTCTGCTGCAATTTCCTATCCTGCATAGGCAGGACACTGCAACAGAGGGAGAGCTTCTGGGTGGGGCTAGGTGGGGGCAGGGGGCCCCATGGAACTGGTCTGCACAGGGCCCCGCAATTGCTAAGACCGGCCCTGTACACACCTATTTCTAAACCCTGCCCTGCCCCCAACCCCAGGAGTGCCTCTGCCAACGCATGTCATTTTACCCAAAGATAGATGGAACAATTTTCCTAAAGCCTTCCGCTAACTCTAAACTATACTCTCATGTTGTTGACCCAGCCTAGGAGTCTACCTTCAGCATGCCTCTTCCTCACTTACTGATGCACTTGTTCATCATATCTGGATTGCGCACCCCGAAGTAGCCTTCCGGACAGGACGGCAAGCAGATTCCAATCTGTCGAATGTCATTCCTCTCCAGGAGTATGAAGAGCTTAGGGGAGCACTGGAGGCATCCATTGGACTCCGAACACTTCATGCAGCCCTTGGTGCATACTAGGCTCACTTCAATGCTTCCTGTAAACAGAAAATATTATAAGCACAGGTGACTCTATGTGTGGTGTGTGTGTGTATGAGAGAGAGACAGCGAGAGAGAGAGAGAGAGAGACAGAGAGAGAGAGAGAGAGAGCGATGTCACATGCCTGCTGCTGAAATCTCCTAGGGCAGTGGCTCCCAAACCTGGTCCTGGCGGCACCCCCATCCGGTCAGGTTTTGAGGATACCCACAATGAATATTCATGAGAGAGATTTGCATACACTGCCTTCACTACATGCAGATTTATCTCATGAATATTCATTGTGGGTATCCTCAAAACCTGACCGGATGGGGGTGCCTCCAGGACCAGGTTTGGTAACCACTGTCCTTAGGGGGATGCAGGGCCGGTCCTAGGGTCTCTGGCGCCCCCCTGCAGACTATGAGTTGGCGCCCGCGTGCCCCCCCTCCAGCACCCGTGCGCCCCCGCCCCCCCCCCCAGCATCTCCTTTCTCTCTTCTCCCACCCTGCCCCTGTCCAGCGATTCTCCTTCGCCCCCATCCCCCGCCGCCCTTGGTGCTTTAAATCTTTAATTTACCTCCATTCCAGCAGCCGCATCATTTGAAAGCCCTGCCCCGTCTCTAGCCTTCCCTCCCTTCGTGAGTTCGTTCTGCAGTCCCGCCCTCGAGGAAATGGCATCAGAAGGCGGGACTGCGGAATGAACTCACGAAGGGAGGGAAGGCTAGAGATGGGGCAGGGCTTTCAAATGATGCGGCTGCTGGAATGGAGGTAAATTAAAGATTTAAAGCACCAAGGGCGGTGCAGTATGGTGGCACAGCGCCGCAGCGGCGCCCTTGAAGGCAGGCGCCCCCCTGCGGTGCTTACCCCACTTACCGGGTTTGACTGGCCCTGGGGGGATGGTTGGGCGAGAGAAAGAGGGAAGACCTGCCTCTATCATCTCCCACTGGAAACATTAGAGCCAGAGCAGCCGTCTGCGTGGAAGGAGGGTGGCTGTATTTGAAGGGACAGTTCTTCACTTTAGTTAAGATGAATAAAGAAGAAATAAATCGTGTCTCTGTCTTGCAAAGAAATTAGTGGAGTCCAATGGATTTCAAAAGGGCTTTGGGAGATTTCTACCATGCTTCCTTCTCACCACTTATCGCCTCATACTCATTGAAACCATCCAGTTTCTAAACTATTAAATCACCATTTGACACTGGCTTTCTTGGAAGGACATGTGGAAAAAATCAGTTTGGGATAAGAAATGGAGAAGGGAAGTTGGGAGCTGTCAAACTGAAACACTGGGAAACATTTCTTCAGAGAAAGGATGAGGAATGTATAATGGAAGGAGTGGAGACAATTCAAGACAGCCTGGGACAAATGCAGGGGATTAGTAGGGAGGAACTGAGGATTTCTGAGCTTCAGTGAAGTCAGCAGCACTGCAGCGGGTCGGAGAAATGGGCAGACAAGGTAGGCCTTGCCGTCTTCACCTTCCATCCTACTATCCCTCTCTAGCCATATTTGAAATTAGTTGGCCAATACTAAACAAACTCAAAGTGGATTAGCCACTCCAAGGCCATACCAATCCCATACCATCCTCGTAGCATTTCTTTGCACCGCTTCAAAAAGAATTGAAGCGGTGCAAAGAAAAGCTACAAGGATGGTATGGGATTTGCGTTACAAGACGTATGAGGAGAGACTTGTTGACCTGAACATGCATACCCTGGAGGAAAGGAGAAACAGGGGTGATATGATACAGACGTTCAAATATTTGAAAGGTATTAATCCGCAAACGAACCTTTTCCAGAGATGGGAAGGCGGTAGAACGAGAGGGCATGAAATGAGATTGAAGGGGGGCAGACTTAAGAAAAATGTCAGGAAGTATTTTTTCACGGAGAGGGTGGTGGATGCTTGGAATGCCCTCCCGCGGGAGGTGGTGGAGAGGAAAATGGTAACGGAATTCAAACATGCGTGGGATAAACACAAAGGAATCCTGTTCAGAAGGAAGGGACCCTCAGGAGCTTAGCCTTGAATGGGTGGCAGAGACGGTTGGGAGGCGGGGCTAGTGCTGGGCAGACTTATACGGTCTGTGCCCTGAAAAAGACAGGTACAAATTAAGGTAAGGTATACACAAAAAACTAGCACATATGAGTTTATCTTGTTGGGCAGACTGGACGAACCGTGCAGGTCTTTTTCTGCCGTCATCTACTATGTTACTATGTAAGGCCGGTGCAAGAGTACTGGGGGCCCTCGGGAAACCTTTAGACTTATGCCCCCCTTCAATTAACTTTCAGGTCCTTAATCTGCTCCCCCTCTCTCCACCCAGACATCATACTTCAATGGCTTGGAGGAATAGCCTGATGGTAGCGCAGGGAACCAGGGAAATCACTGCAACTCCCTGTGACTCTGGGTAAGTCACCATTGCCCCAGGTACAAAATAAGTACCTGTATAAAATATGTAAACCACCTCACTTGTAACCACAGAAAGGCAGTATATCAAATCCATCCCCTTTCCCTTATATGTCACATATACACAAATAATGAGGACAGTTTCCAAAAGTCGAAAACTGTTCACCCTTCCTGCAGTAAAAGGATGCGTTTGGTGCTTCTTTCAGTTTGTCAGGCTTTGTTTTTTACCTCTGAGAAGCTGCTGCCCTAAGCAACTACTTAACCTTGCCTAATGGTTCGGCCAGCCCTGTGCACATTAAGGCTTTCAAAGGTTGAAGATTTTGTTTGGCTTGGTCGCTCTTATCTGTTGTCTTCTTCCCCTCACCAACTCCTAACTCTTATCTATATTCAAAATCCTAGCTAAAATCTTTCCCCCTTCAGGGTTTTTAATTCTTAAAGTCTGGCCCTGATCTTAGACACATAAGTGTGTGTTGACTAGATTGTAAGCCACATAAAGCAGGGACTCGGGGCCCATCCTGGCCTGGGGGAGTGTGGCATGATTTCCTTTGGAGAACTGGAGCTGTGATGGTCCATGCGCCAGAGGCATCGGCACAGCGCCCTCCTCACTTTTCAGTCTCGGGAGGGTGTCTGCTAATTAAACTCTGGCTAATTAAAGTGGTTAGCTCAGCAGGGTTTAAAAAAAAAGGTTTGGCTGGTTTCCTAACGGAAAAGTCCATAGACCATTATTAAAATGGACTTTGTGGAAAATCCACTGCTTATTTCTAGGATAAGCAGCATAAAATGTATTAGACTGTTTTGGGATCTTGCCAGGTCCTTGTGACCTGGATTGGCCACTGTTGGAAACAGGATGCTAGGCTTGATGGACCTTCGGTCTGTCCCAGTATGGCTGTACTTATGTAGTCCCCCCTCCCCCTCTCTCTAGTATCAGCTAGGCAGGTATTGTAACGTGTGCATCTGGCTGTGCTACAGGAATGTACTGTCATAGTACCAGACTAGTCCCAGTGGAGCATATTTATGAAGAGAGGCTAAACAGATTAGGGGTTTTCAGCTTGGTGAAAAAGACAATTTAGGGAGCATAACATAGTATTATATTATATACATTTACTTCTAATTTACCTCATATCTTTTGTAGTTTATTGTTAATTAAGAATAATATGTATTTCTTCTCCGGAAATGGCTACTGCCATTTCGGCATAATGTAAGCCACATTGAGCCAGCAAAGAGGTGGGAAAATGTGGGATACAAATGCAGCAAATAAATAAATAAATAAATAGATGTACAGATAAGTAGAGAATGGTTGTACCTGTCAGACAACAGAAAATCAAGAGGACAAGCAGGTTGAAAATAAATCGTAGACATTTTTTTCACGTATGCATAATTAAACTGTGGAATCTGTTGCCAGAGGATGTGGTCAAGGTGACCAGCACAGACATACTTAAAATGCGATGGGACTGAGCAAAATCGTAGAAGAAACATCCATAAAAACAATATTAGCCGGGTTGACTCGGGGGGAGTCATTGTTCATCTTTGAAAATGAACTACGGAATATAGATCTACTTTCTGGGATCTGTCGGGTACTTGCGACCCAGACTGGCCACTGAGAGAATGTCGGGCTTGATGGACTTTGGTCTGACTCAGCACGGCTTTGCTTCTGTTCTTTTCTTATAAAATATTATTCCCTCAGTTTTGCCGTGGGACCCACTGCTGATCCAGATGTACATCCCTGGGAAATCGAGCGCCAAGCAGATATTACAACTTGGTTAGATTTAATAAAAGTTGTTGCGTATATCTGGAGACTTTTTTTTTTTTTTTACAAAGATTGCAGCCTTACGACTGTAAAACCAATCTCATTAACCTGGAATTTCTGGAACGGTTCTGCTTTCTGATGAGCTTCTCACCGTTTTTCCATCTGGAACTGAAACGTTTTAGGAGAGAGTATCTCAGAACCGGAAGACTTTCATACCATGAAAGAAAAGGGGCCAGATTACTCATAGTTTAGTGACTAAGAATTGTGACTCTAAAGAAATAGCATTTTTTCTTTTGTTCATCTAGAAAGCAAGTAATCCTTTGTGTGAAGCCCCTGGTTTGGCCCCAAAATATTTGATGCTGGATTGGACTGAACTTGTTAAGTGTGAAAGATACTGGTTTGTGCTTCAGAGTTCAGGACAACAAGATAACAGTCATTTGATACAAAACTCTCAACTCAATCACTCCTGAATGAACAAGGGTTTTGTTATTTTGAATAATTCTGATAGGAATATCCTAATCGTTAAGAGGGTAATGGTACCATAGTCTATAGAGGTGAATAATCTGGTTAAGAGGGGTGATGCCACAGAAGACTGTGGAAGTAAATAGCCTTTGGATTTATCACCTCTCCAACAAGACAGAATTAATGGGTAGGTCAGGAAGCTGTGGGACGGACATGCTCTAGGCAAAAACAGCAGTAAAATACAAGAAAGCCTGAGATGAGCAAAGCTGCACGGAGCCGCCGACATTAACATGGCGCTGTGCACCGATGGGCCAGCCTACCCGAAGCAGCGGGAAGCAAGCAAGGGGAGGAGGTCAGGACCCCGCCTCGCAGGTGCTCCCCACTGAGAGGGGCTGGGAAAAAAAGGGGGGGGGGGTTAAAACCCCTGGGCTGAGCTCGGACGGCCTCTTGAGATCCCTTGCTGTGGCCAAATTGTGCCATGTTAAGAAATTGCTGCTGTTTTACCAATGCCCTAGGCCCGTGGTGTCTGGGTTGCCTATGTTAAGGGAAGGCAGCAACAAATTAAGGTCTGTGGAACTACACCAGGAAGCATCACAGGCAGACTGGATGGATCTTATGGTCCTTATTTATGACAATGTATTATGGGCCCAATATTCAAAAGATTTTATGCTCCTAGTGCTTTGAAAATGAGCGTCCACGTGCCGCTGAAAATTAGCGGTTAGCCCCGCAACAGATGATATAACTGGCAGCCAGAGCCATTTCTGGTAGGTTAAATCACTGAATATTATCTCTAAGCTCCTAAATTCAGATGAGTTTTCAGCTAAAAATTTATGTTCCTAAATCTGGCTGAAAATAGCACAAATTAAAGATCCTAATTTAGGAGCTCACCTTTTTCTAAATATTGGGCTCCATGTTTCTTGATTAACCATCCAAGCCCTATAAACTAGTTCCACGGTTTGTTCCTGCCGAACGCTTTAAAATGATTTTCAGCCTTGAGTTGCAGAGCGACCCTCACACAGGCAAACTGGAATCCTGCTTTGGACAGTGCAGTTTGGAGATCGGAACATTAGTCGAAGAAGTTTCCCCTTGAGAGGAAGTTTTTAGTGAAGGGTGGCAGCTGTGGGGGCTGCTTTTCAGATCCCCGAAATAATCCCAAAGGAAAACTGTGCCCACCTGCCACCAGCAAAAGGAAGTGGAAAATTTAAGTAGAATTGGATCTTGGCCACCAAAGGAAGGGGACTTGTTCCTGAGCTGGGGAGGAGATGTCCTGTTTGGGTGGCTGAGGTGATTATGGCTTTGCACCAGCCAGGGAAGAGAGGTGGGTTTTTTGGTCTACCCACAGTGTTTTGGATGCCTGCCCAGGAGCTATAAAAGGATTTGCAGTCTGGTAAATCAGAACTGTTAACCGCTTCTTGCATAAAGATTTGTACAGTTGTAGCAGGTCCCAACCAAAGAGTTTAGATGTCAGACGCAGCCTACTTCCAGTACAGAAGGAGGAAAACAAGAGTCCTGAAGTTCATAGGCTTCAATCCTGTGAAATTCTTCAGTCTTGCAAATAGCCAAATGTCTGCAGGCGTTCAGCCTTTGCCCTTCCAGTTTTAACTCACACTCCAAAAATGGATATTTGGACCGGACAGTGCAGGAGATAGTTACCTCTGTCCTGCGGAGACTGACTCCTTTGGGTATGTTTTTGCACACTCGTGCATTTTGTTAAGTAAATGTCAGACGGATTTAACATAGAAGTTGTCACCTGTTTAAGCCTCAACACACAACACAACATCAAGTGTGGTTAGATTAGCACAAGCTAAATAAAGGCTAACCTTATTTAATTAAAACTTGATATACTGCCTTTACAATAAACAACAAAAATAACAAGAAAAACAAACAAGAAAGGAACTTCAACCAACGAAAGCGTGCCTGCAAAAAAATGCCTTTTTTAATATTTTTGCCAAAAATGGACATGCGGCAAAATCAAAATTGGTGCACGCCCATTTTGGGTCTGAGACCTTGCCGCCAGCCATTGACCTAGCGGTAAAGTCTCACGCGGTAACTGGGCGGTAGTGACCTGCGCACGGCAGAAAATAACAATTATTTTTCGGATGCACGTATCAGACGCACGCCAAAAGTGAAATTACCACAAGAGTCAGGCAGTAGCCAGGTGGTAACTCCATTTTGGCGTGCATTGGACGCGCGTAGACGCTTACGCGGCTTATTAAAAGGGCCCCATATTGACCTATATTGCTCAAAATACCAGACACATAGGTCAATGTGAATAATAATAAAAAGAGACCAGACGTTTCCTGGGAGTGTTATATTCAACAGAGATTAAAACCAAAATAAAATCTTTAAATATAAAGGTAACTTTCAAGAAATCATTTAATCAAGTAAATTTTTAGCTGTTTTCTAAAGTTTAAGTAATCTGGATTCATTCTGATATTTAGGGGCAGAGAATTCCATATCTTTGCAGCCTGGTTTAAAAGCAAAGAAGAATAGAATTTTATGTTCTCAGCTACATAGTAACATAGTAGATGACGGCAGAAAAAGACCTGCACGGTCCATCCAGTCTGCTGAGGAGGAAGGAGGTGTTTTAGAGAGCTCTGCTGACTTCCAGTGGAAAGGGAGTGAGACCTAGCTCCCTCCCCAAAGATGAGGAGGGTCCCTGGGGAGAAGGCCTCAGGAAAGTCCCAGGCTATGGGGCCTCCTGGGGCCCGGGACCAGAAGGCCGAAGGGAGTGGCTCTCTCCCTGGTTTGACTACCGGGAGAAGGGAAAGGAGTCCAGTGGACAGAAGGGAGAAGCAGCCCAGTGGAGGCCATCAGAGCATTTCCCCCTCCATGGCCCAGCTTGCGGAAGGTAAGCGAGAAGACAGTGGAGGGGGGAGGAAGATAGTACAGGCCCCAGAAGGGCGCTTCCAAGGAAGGGAGAAGGAAGAGGCGATGGAAGTTTGCCAGAAGCCTTTGCTGGAGGCAGCTGAGAGTGAGAGTGAGGAGAGTGGATCGTCAGATGAGGAGTTCCTTGAAGTGAGCTATGACCCTGATGATCCAGCAAGTAGTGTGGTAAATATTGTAAGACGAATTAAGCTGGTGGAAAAAGAAGTAGTGGAGCTAGGAAACGTCTGAAAATGGCAAGAACTATGTGTAAATTTGCCCCAGCGGAGCACAGACAAATGTATGTTAAAGAGGAAGCCCGGATATCAAAGTTGTTGGGGAAAAAAGAACACTTGTTGAACTGTTTAAAAAAGGGCTCTGTGAATCCTTTGAGGGAGCTCTATGTTAACCGAGAAAGGATGGCTTCAATACCACAGTCTGGGGGTTCAGGAACACTACAGTTGCAGCAAGCTTCAGTGTCTTCAGCAGCATTAGACTCAAAAGAGTTGTCTGGGTTCAGAGGTGACCCCACTTTAAAATACATGAGACAGTTGGCAACACAGTCCAGAGCACTTACCCAGCAGCCAGAGGATAAGGAGGCAGCGGCAGGACATGGCTCTGAGGTGGGGGCTGGAGTAGAGATCCTACCTGTGGAGGGGAGGACAGAACTCAGTAACTTTTCAAAACTCCAGATAATGGAGGCAGCAGAGGGAGACGCAGGTAGCAGCCTGTTTTCTACAGAGGTGGTGGTCGAAGTCTCAGAGGGCTTACCTGCAGTTGTGCAAACAGCAGAGACAGTTGCCGTGAAGGAGGCCCTGTTGGAAAAGGGTCAGCAGAGGCAGACTCCGGTATTTTTGGCCGGGTCTGCAATGACTGAAGTGGAAACCGAAGCAGCATGGCATCTGGAGAAGCCCCGCCCACGAAGTCCGGGAGCAGGGGAGGTCTTCCCTGAGCATGGAGTAGCTGGCGGTTTACAGGAGAGGGGTCGGAGAGAGAGGAATAGGAGCGGGCAGCAGCTGGGAGCTCATTTGACCAGCTGTCCATTACAAGAGGTGAAATCGGGGGGTGCTAACAGCCAGCCTGTGGCGGAATCAGGAACAGACAAGCCATGCCCCCGGGAAGCGCCAGCCATTGGGAGAACGCAGGAGGGACTGCACCAGAAGCAAGGGGGAAGTAACCCGATTGTTGAGAGACTTTCGTTGACTACAGAAGTGGACATGGCAAGTCTAACAGATGTGCAGCGGGTGGTGGAGCAGACCTGCCAGCAGGACGGCTGGGAGCGAGGAGCCAAGGGGAGCGGCGGAGTTCCGGAGGCTTCGCCCCTGGTGCCGGAGGTTGGAGGGAGTTCGGGGGCAGAGCGAGCAGGGAGTCTGGTATCGCCAGCTGCAGACCTGACTGGGCAGGTGCCAGAGTATCGCCAGGAGACAGAGGAGAGGAGGCGATTAGCCCAGAGGCTGGAGCCTGCAGTGGCAGGGACGAGCAGGGACGTTCCAGGAAGTGGAGATGGGCAGGACAATCAGTTGGAGGCAGCCCAAGCCGCAGAACTGACTATGGACGTTGCTGGATGTTTGTCTGAGAGGGAAGGGGGCGGGGGACAACGGGAGGGGGAGGGGGCGGTGGATATTGAGGAAGGGAGAGGGATGAGGGGAGGGGCAGAGGGACAGAAGGGGGGGGAGGCAGAGGGAAGGGCTGGAACAAGGGTGGAGGGGGGGCGGGGGGGGCTGGGGTCCAAGTCCTTTGCGGCAGTAGTCCAGGGAGGGGGAAGGAGGGAGGGGGGGAGATCGGGTGGTTTTGAGGGCCCAGGGAGGGGTTGGGGGGGAGCGGGGACAGGGGGTGGACAGCTGCCTAAGCGGCGAAATGTGGTACAGCTCAAATGGATAGGGGAGGGGGCAATGCCCTCCAGGGATCGGGTCTTGAGGCTGGTGATGGGGATGGGGTTTATACCCGAGGACTTTTACGCGTGTATACACCCCATCAACATCCCAGAATATGACTTGAGCTTCATGACCCAGAGGGGGATGGAAATATTCTGGGAAAGGTACGAGGGGGTGAGGGGAAAGGGGGAGTGGCGGGACCTCAGGGCCATTCCAGTCAGCAAGCCGGACCTGGTGCAGATCACCCTGCTCGTGAGAAATGAGTCTATCTCTGGGGCAGATTTAGCCTACTGGCTACAGAGGTACGCGGAGCTGAGATCCCCACTTACAAAGTTACCGGATCCAAGCAGGGTTTGGGCAGGAGGTTGGGGAGCCCTGGTCAAATTGAGACAGGAGAACCATGTGGTCCAGCACATTCCTTCGGCTGCCTTTATCGGTCGTGACAGGATACTGTGCTTTTACAAGGGGCAGCCGCGGCAGTGCTTCAGATGTGGTTCGTTTAGGCACTTCAGCATGTCATGCCCAGTGGTAAAGTGTGGAAGATGCGGGGATCAGCATGCCACAGAGGACTGCACCGCGATCCGGTGCAACCTCTGCGGCGGGTTAGGCCATGCATATCGGAACTGCCCTAGGGCGGCCCATAACGAGTGGGATATGTGGGGGAAGGGACGGGGAGGGGGGGTAATGGAGGAGGGGATAGGGCAGGGGGTGATAGGCAGGGAGGGGCAAGGGGGGGAGAAGGAGGGGGATGCAGGAGGGGGGGCGGCAGGGGGCTGGGTCAGGAGTGGAGCAGGGGGGAGAGGGGGGAGTGGGTACAAGTGCCACAGAGGAAAGGGAAGTTTCGGAGGGGGGGGAAACTAGGGGTGGGCAGGGAGGGGTCGCTGCAGGGGAAGAGGGGGGGGGAACAGATTTCAGGTGTTGGAGGAGGAGGAGGAGGATAGGGAGGTTGGGAGGGAGGAGGAAGAACAGGGGAAGGAGAAGAGGTGGAGTTAATGGAGGAAGAGGGGGCGGCAGGGGGGATTGGAGAGGGCAAACGGAAATATGAGGAAGCACTGGAGGAGGGTACTGGTGGTAGGAAGAAGGGCGGGAAGGCTCTGGGGGAAGAGGGAGGAGTGAGGGAGGAGGAAGAGGGAAGGGAGGGAGGGAGGGGAAAGGGGAGTAAGAGGAAAGCTGAGGGGGCTGGGCAGGTGGTGAAGGCCCAAGTGCAGGCTTGGGGGGACAGAGTGGAGCTAGAGGAGGATCTGGAGGACTTGGGGGAGGTGGAGGACTCGGTGGAGGAGGTAGGGGGTGGGGGTGAAGAGGGGAGAGGGAGGGATCAGGGGGTGGGTCCGGATAGAGCAAAGAAGAAAGGAAGGAAGAAAGGGGGAGGTGGGGGTAAGGTGCAGACAGGACGGCTGCAGGGGGGGGGGGGGGGATGTGGCAGGGGATGATGTAGACCGCATAGCAGAGGACCTGCTTCAGGGTAAGAAGGGGGTATCCCAGGAGATAAGGAAAGAAGTTGGGAGTGAGCAGACCCGTGACTCGCAATGAGGATGGCAGGCTTAGTGTTGACATTTGCCACGCTGAATGTGGCCAGCATCGCCTCTCCGAAGAAGCAGGGTTTAGCGTATGACTGGTTCGCGAGGGTCCAAGCAGATTGCTTCCTGCTCCAGGAGACTCGGCTGCGGTCCATTGAGGTGATCAGGCGGGCAAGGCGGGCCTGGAAGTGGGGTCCCTCGGTGTGGGGGTTGGCGGGGGAGAGGTATGGTGGGGTGGGGATCTTATTTAAGTCCCACCGGGTGAATATTCAGCGAGTGGTGGAGCTGGGGGTGGGGAGATGTCTTGTTGTGGATGCGATTTGGGAGGATAGAGCACTGAGGGTGGTGAATGTGTATGGGCCCCAAAGCAAGAAGGAAAGGGTGCTCCTCTTTGGGAAGATCAAGCCCTACCTATACACTTCGCGCCAAGTAGTCTGGGGGGGAGATTTTAACACCATATTGCGGAAAAAGGATAGTGGGGGACGATCGGTACAGGTGGGCTATGACGGGGTGAGGCTGGCAGGGATCATGCGGGAGGCGGAGCTGGTAGACGCGCATGTGGCCTTCTGTGAGGAACAGGAGGGGTTCACGTTCTTTCGAGGGCAGTGTAAAAGTAGAATCGATAGATTCCTGGTAAAGAAGGGGGTTTGTCTGGGGGGTCCACGAACCGTGGACGTGGACTTTTCAGACCACCACATGGTCCTCCTTCAGGTGGGGGGGGTGGCAGCGCAGAGGCCAGGGAGGGGCTATGGCGACTAAATTTAAAGTGGTTAGGTAGCGAGCAGGTGCGGGAGGAGTACCGCCGGTTTTTGGAAGATCAGGTGTCAGTGCAGGGGGCATTTCAGTCATTGGGGGAGTGGTGGGATACAGTGAAAAGACGAACGCGGGGATCTTTCTCAGACAGGCGAGAAGGGAGGGGAGGGAAAGGACAAAGTTGGGCATGGCGATAAAGAAAAAGAGGGACACACTGATTTCACAAGGGGGGAGGGAGGAAGAAATACATGATCTCCAAGCACTCCTGGAACAGGTACAGTACAACCGCTACACCTCCTTGGTGTACGAGCGGGACTTCGGGAAAATGTGTAGCCCGGACCCCTTCGCATGCTGCCGGGAGCGGAGGGCGCGCAGGGTGATGGAGGGGGTACGGGACGCACAGGGGGTCCTGCAGGACACCAGGGAGGGGATTCTGGGGGCAGTGAGGGACCACTTTGCGGCGTTCCTTTCAGCCCAGCAGATTGATATAGAGCAGATGGAGTGTTATGTGGAAGAAACCCCGGGGATAGGTCACGGGGGACCCCAGCTTCAGGCCCTCTTGAACCCGTGGACAGAACAGGAGGTGGAGGAAGCCATCGGGGCGCTCCACAGGAAGACTTCGCCGGGGCCGGATGGGCTAACAACTGAGTTCTACCAGGCCTTTAAGGAGCAGCTGGTGCCGATCCTGGTGAGGGTATGGGGGGCAGCCCAGTTGGAGGGTTCCTTGCCTAGGTCCCTGACGGAGGCGGCTCTTATCCTACTAAGTAAGGGGAAGGACCCGGCGATGCTGGCCAACTGGCGGCCTATAGCACTGCTTAATACAGATCGGAAAATTTTTGCGCGAATGCTATTCCAGAGAATGAGGCAGGTGTCTGGGGATTTGCTGGCAGCCTCACAAGCATGTGGGGTTAAAGGGAGAGGGGTCTTGGAAGCGGCAGCGTGGGTGCGGGAGGGGGTAGAACGCAGTAGAGTGGGAGGGCATGGTAGGCTGTTGGTAACACTCGACCAGGAAAAAGCGTTTGATAGAGTGCAGTGGGGTGTCCTATGGAGCATTTTGGAGCGCTATGGGTTTCCGAAGGGCTGGATAGAGCAATTACAGCTACTTTATCGGCATGCGGGGTGTTTCCCCCTGGTTAACGGGTGGAGAGGGCAGGGGTTTGAGGTAGGGGCAGGGGTCCGACAGGGGTGCCCACTCAGCCCGCTGTTGTATGCATACGCCATCGACCCTTTATAAGACGGCTGGAGAAGGGGGGGGCGGAGGGGCTGGAAGGGGTGGAGGTGGGGGACAATAACCAGTTAAGGGTCGTGGCGTATGCAGATGACGTTACAGTGTGGGTAGCGGACCAGAGGGAGGGAGGTAGATTGCAGAACCTGATCCAGGAATACTCGCAGGCAACAGCGTCGCAGGTCAATTTTCAAAAGTCCAATAGCCTGTGGGTTGGGGATCAGGGGCTGCAATTTGAGTTGGGAGGTAGGTTTCCTACAGCTGTGGAACGTATACGGGTCTTGGGAATATATTTCGAGAAGGGGGATTATAGGCTCTACAACTGGGATAGGTGTCTCCAAGAAGTGAAGGGGAGGGTGGATAGATGGAAGGGGTGGAAAATGACCATGGGGGAGCGGGTACAGCTCATCAAGGCACACTTAGTTCCTTTGTTTCTGTTCGTCAGTTACATCTGCTTGCTGCCGGAGAGCCAGTACGCGGCCTTGTATGGGGTGTTCTTCCGGCTGCTCTGGGGCAACAGGACGAATCCGGTTAAAACGGAATGTTACCTATCTGCCTAGGAGGGAGGGGGGGGTGGGCATGATAAACCCAGTCCTGTTTTTCAGCGCTTTGTTCCTGCAGTTCAATCTGGGGAGGGCGGTAGGGCGGGAGCCACCGGGGTGGGCTAGGAGTGTCCTGCAGTGGTGGCCGAGATATTGGGACCTATGGCGGGAGGGGGGGAGGGTAGTGGCACTGCGGAGGGGGGCCCCGGGGGGGTGAGTTATTGCAAGACCCTAGTGAAATTGGTGAGGGTGTGGGGGCTGACGGTGGGGGAGGTGAAGGCAGGACAACGGGGGGTCTGGATGGACAGAGTACGGGCGCAGGTGTTCTCAGCTCCTCTGGCGCTGAGGGACGCGCCGGCCCCACGGATGCAGCAGGGGTTACGGTTGATTGCTTCGAACCGCATCCCGGTGAAGTATAAAGACCTGGCGTGGCTGTCCTTTCACGGTAGACTGTACGTCCGAGGAAATTTGAAATATCGCAATGTGCGGGATAGAGGGTGCCCACGGGAGGAATGTGCTGGAACTGAAGAGACGATGGAGCATTTCCTGGTGAGGTGCCCATTTACAGTCCAGGTCTCTGACCGGGTTTCCTCGTTGCTGCAGATCCCCAGTTTCCGCAACTACAGCTATGCGGACTGGGTGTACGGCCCAGAGGGTGGAGGGGGGACGCGGGGATCCGGTAACACGCTTTCTGATTTCGGTGATATTGCGGTACTGCCTCTGGATGGCGCGCTGCAGGGTGTCCCTGTACCAGGAGGTCCGGCCGGCGGAGGTAGTCAGCTGGGATGTGGTAAGGGCGGTGCAGGAAGCGGCAAAGTGGGAAAGGGTGGAAAAAGGGGTGGGGGTGGCTTCGAGGTGGTGGAGACACGTGAGGCTTAAGCCACCATGAGGGAACATGCTTCCCAGGGGATTGTGTGCCAGTTGTCTGAAGGGGTTGTGGGGGGTCGGGGGGGGGGGGGGGTTGATCCATTGTATTATTGAGGAGGGGGTGTACATAGATAGGCAGACCATGTCTAGCTAGGAGCCTGGGGTTTGATTTGCATGTCCGGTTTTTTTTTCTTGGGTTTTTCTAATACACAGTTTCCACTGTAGTATTGAGGAGGGGAGGGTGTGTACATAGATAGGAGGACTGTGTATAGCTAGGGGCTTGTTTTTGATTTGTATGTTATTTGTTTTTAGTTTTTTCCAATAAAAAGAGTTTTCCAGTCTGCCCAACAAGACAACTCATGTGTGCTACTTTTTGTGTATACCCTACTTTGATTTGTACCTATGCTCTTTAGGGCACAGACCGTATAAGTCTGCCCAGCACTATCCCCGCCTCCCACCACCGGCTCTGGCACAGACCGTATAAGTCTGCCCAGCACTATCCCCGCCTCCCAACCACCAGCCCCGCCTCCCAACCACCGGCTCTGGCACAGACCGTATAAGTCTGCCCAGCACTATCCCCGCCTCCCAACCACCAGCCCCGCCTCCCAACCACCGGCTCTAGCACAGACCGTATAAATCTGCCCAGCACTATCCCCGCCTCCCAACCTCCAGTCCCGCCTCCCACTACCGGCTCTGATGGAAAGTGTACAGTTAAGTGGTTTATACTGTGGACTAGCCGTTGAGCCCGTAAAAACGGGCTAGTAAAGGAGGAGGGAGGGTTGAAAGGCCCCCCCTGGATAGGTTGCCGCCACCGCCCCTCCCCCCCAGAGTCCCCTCCGCCACCCCTCCACCCGGGCCGGGTACCTGGCTTCACTATTCAAACCGCCAGAACACAGCACATAGCTTATCTGAGCTGCCGTCGGCCTTCCTTCTTCTCTGCGTGTGTTCCGCCCTCATGTGACATAACGTCGGCGAGGGCGGGACACAGGCAGGTAAGGAAGGCCAACGGCAGCTCAGATGAGCTGTGTGCTGCATTCCGGCAGTTTGAATAGTGAAGCCAGGTGGCCGGGTGGAGGGTGGGTGGCGGCAGCTACTCCGGGTGGGTGGGGGGAGCGGTAGCTGCAACCCTGGGTGGGGGGGGGGGGGGGGAGTGGTGGCGACGGCGGTTCCCTCACTCACAGGTGTGCAGGTTCCCTCTCTGTCACGCCCCCGTCATCACATATTGACGCGGGGGCGGGACAGAGAGGGTCTCTACTGCGTATTTGCGAGTGAGTACGCCCCTTGCCATTTATATGTTTGATTGTCTTTGCAGAAGGTGATGGATAAACTAAAAGTATCAGGATGGTGCCATGCCATGAATAATTCTAAATACCAGAGAGCAGGTCTTGAACAGCGTCCTAGGCAACCAACGTAAAGATTTTCAAAGAGGGGTAGCCGGTTCTCATTTTCCAGCTGGAAAGATAACCCTAGCTGAGACATTTTGCATTGTTCATAATTGCTTCCTGATCTTCTCAGAGCAGCCTTTATAAATTAAATTACATTACAATAATCTAATTGGGCCATTACACAGGATTGCACAATCATTTTGAAATGTTCCAAATGAAAGAATTTTCTAATTCTGGGAGCTGTTTGAGTTTCCAGTGTACCCTTTTTCTCGGGAAGTTAACATGGAGTTCGAAATAACATGGACTCAGAAGCTTAGCCGAAATTGGGTGGTGGAGCCGGTGGGGGGAAGAGGGGTTGGTGGTGGGGAGGCGAAGATAGTGGTGGGCAGACTTATACGGTCTGTGCCAGAGCCGGTGGTGGGAGGCAGGGATAGTGCTGGGCAGACTTATACGGTCTGTGCCAGAGCCAGTGGTGGGAGGCGGGGCTGGTGGATGGGAGGCGGGGATAGTGCTGGACAGACTTATACGGTCTGTGCCAGAGCCGGTGGTGGGAGGCGGGGCTGGTGGATGGGAGGCGGGGATAGTGCTGGGCAGACTTATACGGTCTGTGCCAGAGCCAATGGTGGGAGGCGGGGCTGGTGGTTGGGAGGCAGGGATAGTGCTGGGCAGACTTATACGGTCTGTGCCAGAGCCGGTGGTGGGAGGCGGGGATAGTGCTGGGCAGACTTATACGGTCTGTGCCAGAGCCAATGGTGGGAGGTGGGGATAGTGCTGGGCAGACTTGTACGGTCTGTGCCCTGAAAAAGACAGGTACAAATCAAGGTAAGGTATACACAAAAAAGTGGCATATTTCTTGGGCAGACTGGTTGGACCGTGCAGGCCTTTTTCTGCAGTCATCTACTACGTTACTATGTTATACCTAGAAGTTTTAGAGTAGATTCAATGCGAAAAGAGAGAGTATTTAGAGGTAATACCTTACTCTTAGAAGTTAAAGTTGGTCCTAACATAACATTTTAGTTTTCCAGTGTTCAATTTTTAGGCAATATTGAATAGCCGAAGTTTCCACTATATCAATGCAAGTCTGAACAGTAGTCGCAGGATTGATGTTTTCAATGTAACTGGTATCTAATAATGTCCTCAGCAGAGTTAATAACAATGAAGGAATCACCCAAAATATCCTACAGAAAAGGTATTTTTTTTAACCAAATGATCACACGTTCAAAGTTAAGAGAAAAATGATATCAGTCTGAACCCATAGCTTGTAGGCTAACTGGGTTTAAAAACTCAATTAAAATGTTCTAAGCATAATTCCTAGAATTTGAAGGAAAAAGAACTGAAGTTCATTCATCCAAGACAAAAATTACACATAATGTCTTCACTTATACCTGTATATAGCCAAAAGAATTCACTTGTGTACGTATATATATATATATATATAGTTCACTTATCTCAAAGCCAAAGTTCCATAGGTCCTTTATACAAATGTCCAACCATGGGTCAGCATAACTTTATCCAAGGTGCTAGGAAGAGGTCATAATTCTAGCATCTGGGCAGAAAGGGAAAGAGGACTGGAGATTTATTTATTTATTGTTCGCTTATATCCCACATTTTCCCACTCATGCAGGCACAATGTGGCTTACAAAACATGAATTAAAATTACAGAATAGGAAGCTTAGAAAAGTATACAAGGAGTAAGCAGGGGGAAAAGCATCTAACAGGGTGAAAGAGATCAAAGTAGAGGGAACTGGGGGTGCTGGTGGTGGGGAGGTCACAAATATATTGGCTTGCTCTAGGTGTTAAACTGTCAAACAGCTTAACCTTTTCCGGAGATACGAAGGCGGTAGAACGAGAGGACATGAAATGAGATTGAAGGGGGGCAGACTCAAGAAAAATGTCAGGAAGTATTTTTTCACGGAGAGAGTGGTGGATGCTTGGAATGCCCTCCCGCGGGAGGTGGTGGAAATGAAAACGGTAACAGAATTCAAGCACGCGTGGGATAAACATAAGGAATACTGTTCAGAAGGAATGGATCCTAAGGAGCTTAGCCGAGATTGGGTGGCAGAGCCGGTGGCGGGAGGCGGGGATAGTGCTGGGCAGACTTATACGGTCTGTGCCCGGAAAAGGACAGGTACAAATCAAGGTAAGGTATACACATAAAGTAGCACATATGAGTTTAAATTGTTGGGCAGACTGGATGGACCGTGCAGGTCTTTTTCTGCAGTCATCTACTATGTCATCTACTATGATCCGATAGCCTGCAGGTTGTCAGTGACACAAATACCATCAACCTGATCATAAACAATGCATAAACAATCATAACACCATCAGAATCCAATGCGACTTAACATCCATCTGGGCTTTCTCAGTGTATTGTGCTTCCCCTTCAGATCGATGTAAACACAGAGGAACCCAGTCTTCGCAAGCTTGAAACCAAACAGAACACAGCGAAGACGACACAAAAATATAGTCTTTCGACGATGTAGAATAAATTCAAATGTATTGATGGGTCCATATAAATCATGTGAATCTACAGGACCCGACACGGCTGAGTTTCAGCCAACCGGCCTGCCTGAGGAGTCTTTATGCTTTTTTGTAGTGGTCTGTAGAAAGATATTTTGGTGTCATTTTCGCTGTGCTTTGTGTGGCCTTCTCCTTCAGAACCTCCCCTTGCCAGAGATACATTTCAATGACAGATCTTACTTCCAGACGAATGGGTGGTAGATGCACGGAATGACCTTTCATGCAGAGACAACAGAAGCAAAACCACTAATGGAATTAAAAAAAAAAATACCCGGGGTAAGCATTGAGGATTCTCCCTAGCGATGGACCAGTGAGAGAGAAGCTGGAAATCAAATGGGGTTTGTGATGCTATAATTGTGAACATGCGCAGAGGCTGGATGGGCCAGACTGTCTCTACATGCCATCATGTTCTCTGATTAATGAAGTGATACTACTCAAATTGGTACCTTGTAACTGTGAGCACAGTATAACGGAAAACACCGCCATGGTTACTAGTCCCAAATACCTTGCGTTTATATTGGACGCAGCAGTGGAAAAGGGGAGAGCTTTATGTGTGAGAGAGGAGAACGTTAACAGCTGGACAAGTTGTTACAAATTTGACAGGTGGAAGGGCAAGGGTTTTGGGGTTAGCCCTCAGAGATTTTTACCCAGAGGAATAAACAGCTGAAGAAAGAGCTTAGGAGACGTTCCATGCAGCCTGCCCATCCTAGCTGGGAGTACAATATCCCAGGATACCATCATAAGTACACAAGTATTGCCATACTGGGAAAGACCAAAGGTCCATCGAGCCCAGCATCCTGTTTCCAACAGTGGCCAATCCAGGTCACAAATACCCGGCAAGATCCCCAAAATGTACAAAACATTTTATACTGCTTATCCCAGAAATAGTGGATTTTCCCCAAGTCCATTTAATAACGGTCTATGGACTTTTCCTTTAGGAAGCCGTCCAAACCTTTTTAAAACTCCGCTAAGCTAACCGCCTTTACCACATTCTCTGGCAACGAATTCCAGAGTTTAATTACAGGTTGAGTGAAGAAACATTTTCTCCGATTCGTTTTAAATTTACTACATCGAAGCTAGGCTTCCTTTTTCCATCTCTCATGGAGCAGGGGGCATTCTCAAAGGCATTGACATCGGTAGATTATTTACTCAGGTACACCGCCTCACAGTCCAGCTAAAACATACATGGGATTCGGCATTTCCTCTAAGCTGTACGGGAGGCCACTGCTGGCATTCTTATCATTGGGGGGGGGGGGGCGCTGCAATCTGGTAGTTTCAACCACATGGAGGAGACAGGTTCTGCAGGACTCCTGGGGTTCTGCCTGCCCTGCGTGATTGAAACCTTGGAATTTTAGCACCATCCCATGGGGGCGGAGTGGGGGTACCAGAAGGCATGTCACTTAGAGTACGATTCCATCTTAGGACACTTCTGACCCCAAATGCTAAGAACACAGGCCACAGACTCCTGGGCAGTGGCGTAGCCACAGGTGGGCCTGGATGGGCCGGGGCCCACCCATTTAGGGCTCAGGCCCACCCATCAGTAGCACATGTTTAACAGTAGCTGGTGGGGATCCCAAGCTCCGCAAGCTGAAGAGTTCCCCTGATGGTAAAAAAAACGCTACTCTCCATGATACTGGCACCTGCACATGCTCAGTTTTCAGCGTATGCCTGCTGCAGACTGCCAAGGTGGAAAAAAGTGTTTTCCCGCCACCTGAGATATTATTTTCGGGGGGGGGGGGGGGAGGGAGAACACTTGGTGCCCACCCACTTCTTGCCCAGGCCCACCCATAATCTGTTGTCTGGCTACGCCCCTGCTCCTGGGCACCTTAGAGCAGGAGCAGGCAACCACGATCCTTGAGGGCCACAACCCAGTTGAGTTGTCAAGATTTCCACAATGAATATGCATGAGATCTGTCTGTATACAATGGAAGCAGGACATGCAAATCAATTGTGGAAATCTTGAAAAGCCGACTGGGTTGTGGCCCTCGAGGATCATGGCTGCCCACCCCCTGCCTTAGACGGAACGTCGGTGGGCTCTCAAAGTGTGCACAGTATTTTAGTTGACTTAAAAGGAGCCGCTTTCCTGGAATGGGTTTAAGTTGAAAGAGGACATGAGACCGTGTGCTTGGGATTTACTAAAGTGTGGAGATTATTTTAACCACTGGAAAAAGCAGGGGGGGGGGGGGGGGGGGGGGGAGTATAAGGGGACTTTTAGACTGAACATTGATAGATACTAATTTTCAGAGAGAAATTTCCAGGGTAGTTTTTCTTTCAAGTTTAACCATAAGTACATGTGGTCAATGCGGCTGCTCTTTGCAGCTAGGTGGGCTATTTGCGTAATTGCCCTTAAAATGCACAACAAAATAACTTCATCAAGAGAGAAAACTATAGGGTTGACGTTCAAAAGATTGATGTGGTTAATCAGTTTTAAACGGCATAAATCCGACTGGTCACATTTTTTCCCCTACGCAACGAAAATCTGTTCGCAGTTTTTCCAAATAATTTAAAAAAAAAGTACGCTTGGAGGAAATCACTGTGGGGGGATTTGGATTTAGGATTTAGCTCACCCCTTTTCAGTAGTAGCCCAGGGTGAGTTACATTCAGGAAATGCTGTGTGTGCACAGATCTAACCAGACCAAAAAAAAGGGATGGGGCAGGTGAGCTCAGATGAGGTTTTCAAATCTAACTAGTTCACCAAGATATTCAGTACTAACCTGATAAATTTGTCCCCCCTTCTGCAGCCGCGTAAATAGCTGACTTTAGTCTTACCCAGGGGTTCTCAACCCAGACTTCGGGACACACCCAGCCAGTCAGATTTTCAGGATATTCACAATGCATATGCATGAGATAGATTTTCATAGAAGGGAGGTAGTGCATACAAATGGATCTCATGATATTCTGAAAACCTGACTGGGTAGGTGTGTCCTGAGGACTGGGTTGAGATCCCCTGCTTAGAGCATGGTCCCAGCTCCTTGTGATGTGGGGCAAGTCACTTAACCCTCCCTCGTCTCAGGTACACGCTTAGATTGTGAGTCCTCCTGGGACAGGAAAGCACTTATTCTACCTGAATGTAAGTCACCTTGAGCTACTGCTTAAAAAGGTGTGAACTAAATCCAGAATCTCTTCCTTATACAGAAAATAGGGTGACCCAATGGTCCAGTACAGCTGGGCAGGAGATCTGGGATCTATTTCTTCTCCTATCTCCTGCTTCTTGCACTAGGGAGGCTGTGAGGCAGCACTTAATACCGGGATTGGTGCCCTTTACAGAACAGCACATAGCGCCAGAATCTGCACTCAACTTTGGGCACAAGGAGTTAAACCAACTGAAATCAGGATCTGGACTATTCTATAACACTGCACAATTCAAGGGATGGCCCCTAACCCGCCCATGCCAAAGAGTAGCAAGATTTCAGAATCCCAAAGAGTAGGAAGATTCCAGAATCCCAAAGAGTAGCAACATTCTAGAATCCCAAAGAGTAGCAATTCCAGAATCCCAAAGAGTAGCAACATTCTAGAATCCCGAAGAGTAGCAAGAGTCCAGAATCCCAAAGAGTAGCAACATTCCCAAAGACTAGCAACATTCTAGAATCCCAAAGAGTAGCAACATTCCAGAATCCCAAAGAGTAGCAAGAGTCCAGAATCCCAAAGAGTAGCAACATTCCCAAAGACTAGCAACATTCCAGAATCCCAAAGAGTAGCAACATTCCAGAATCCCAAAGAGTAGCAAGATTTCCATGCTACCAAGCCCAGGGCAAGCAGTGGCTTCCCCCATGTCCATCTGAATAACAGACTGTGGACTTTTCCTCCTGGAACTTGTTCAAACCTTTTTTTAAACCCAGACACTTTAACCGCGGTTACCACATCCTCTAGTAAAGAGTTCCAGAGCTTAACTATTCCTTGAGTGAAAAAAATATTTCCTGTTATTTGTTTTCACGCAGATCTGCAATTTGTGACCCATTTCAGTACTTTTGCATCCGTTAGAAGGCTCTTCTGCCGAAAATTCAGTGCAGAAGTAACACCTAACGTTGGGCGTCATGTATAGAATTTTCCCATAAGTGATGTCATGCACATTACAGATTAGCACTTAGTTGTTATGTATGTAATTGCCAGTCAGTAGTACCAATCAGCGCTATTCTGTAACTTATGCGTACGATTGGCGCCTATCTTTAGACGTCAATTTATAAAATTACCCTTCACAAAATAAACAAACACATTTTTGACATCCTGTACTCCTGTGTGTGGGTTTTTGGAATCTGAATTTAGATTTGAAATTTTACACTTTTTCATTTGTACCTTTCAGGAAGATGCCTTTAGATTGTAAGCTCTTTCAGCAGGGACTGTCCTTCTATGTTAAATTGTACAGCGCTGCGTAACCCTAGTAGCACTTTAGAAATGTTAAATAGTAGTAGTAGTAGTAGTAGTAGGGCCCCTTTTACTAAGGTATACCAAAAAATGGGCTGCGGGAGTGTAGGCGCGTATTTTGGGCGTACCTGTAAAAAAGGTCTTTTAAAATCTTTTGCTGAAAATGGATGTGCAGCAAAATAAAAATTGGCGCACATCCATTTTGGGTCTGAGACCTTACCGCCAGCCGTTGACTTAGTGGTAAGGTCTCACGCAGTAACCGTGCGGTAATCGTTTACGAGCGTAGAATGACGATTACCGCCCGGTTTCTGCCGCATGCCAGAAAATAAAAATGATCTTGTAGTGCTTAGAGCAACGATCTGCACATCAGTGCTCAGATCCCACTTCACCCACCAACATTCCTTGTGATGTTGGGCAAATGAGTTTATCTCTCACAGCCTCAGATACCCATTTAAGAAGGCCGGCAAACTGACTTGCGAGCAGCCGAAAATAACATGGCGGCTGCCATGCGGGAGCTCTCAACTCATGTTCTGCCCTCTCCCGGCTTTCTCGCTGCACGGAGTGATCTCACAGGAAACCCCGGCAGGGATTGGTGGGGAAGCCGGTGAAGGGGTGTGGCCCAAGCACAGCGGCGGGAAGAGGAGAAATAAAGAGCCAGCGAAGGAGATCCCACTTCACCCACCAACATTCCTTGTGATGTTGGGCAAATAAGTTTATCTCTCACGGCCTCAAATACCCATTTAGACTATAAGCTGTTTAGGGTATGGATTTATCGTACCTGCAGGCTTGTCACTATTGTGCAGCGTTAGGCATGTTCTAATGAGCATTATCAAAATACGCATTATCCTGCATTGCGTTGCAGTTACTGTGCATGTGGGATCTCGGCGTTTCCCCTCATGCAGTTTAATTGAACAGCTATATCACTTAGCCGCTAATTCGGTGGACTTCCCCATCAAAAGACTTTCACTGAGCCGTGAAAAAAACTCCTTGACATTCTTGAGCTGATTTCTTTTAGCAGTCTTTTTAGACTACGATTCATAGAACCCATTGCGCATTCTTCCATTTAGTGGCGCTGGATTTAAATAATGTAGTGTCATTTGTGAGGACATTTAAATGCCATTCGCTATCCGTTCACACTCCCCTGAAAATCCTAAAACCTCTCTCAGGGGTTAAAGCACCAGTGCACTTTGCTTTCTAGACAGCTGTCTGATCAGTCTTGTAAATATTTTACTAAAACAGTAACGTTGCCTCTGTCATTACGTATTTATATACTAGCAAAACTCTATTATCTTTCTTTGCATAAAATGCGCATTAGGACCAATGCATTAGTAACAGAAAACAAAAGTTGCAGCTTGGAAGAAAGTGAGGGAAGCAAAGCAACCAGAAAAGTCCATACATACTTCGCTTCTGCCTCTTCCCCTTGACAATCTTGTTGCAGTCTGCTCCATCCATCAGGCTCAGGAAAAGCAGGGCCAGTAGCACTCCAAAATGCATAGTAACTTCCCAGGGCTGTGGTGGTCCTTCAAGAGCGGGCCGATTGGGGCGGTCACTTCCAGGATGCAGGTGACTGCTGGTGCTCACAGAGGTTGATCAATAAAGCAAGTCTGTACATGCCTGGTCTAGGACCACAGCTATGAACCATAACAGCGGCTGAAGATTTAGGTGGCAGGCAACATGACTGAGGTTCTACCCCTGTAAGGACCACAGGAGTCTCTACGGAGGCCCATCGAGAAGAATTGCTTCTGTCCTCCGAGAGACCTAAAACGAAAAGGGGAACAGAAGATGATCAGTTACCAAGAAGAGATGGAAACCACGCAGGACACACTTTTTGCTTCATCAATTTCATATCCTACAAGTTTATCTCATTTTTTTCCCCCCAATAGGGACAGACTGCAAAAGGGCTCAGTTGGTTTTTATTCTTTGGCAGTTCAGTTCTAGAAAATTTCCAGGTCTATCATCTTAAATTGTATTTATTATCAGCACTTGACATACTGCAAGTTGATCCCTGAGTTGACCATCCTGCTTATTTTCGAAGGAGATGGCCGGCCATCTTCCGACACAAATCGGGAGATGGCCGGCCATCTTATGAACCCGGCCAAATCAGTATAATCGAAAGCCGATTTTGGCCGGCTCCAACTGATTTCCGTCGCAGATCCGGCCAAAGTTAAAGGGGGCGTTTCTGCAGGGTACGGAAGGCGGGGCAGGGGCGTGGTTATGAGATGGCCAGCTTCGGCCGATAATGGAAAAAAGAAGGCCAGCTCTGACGAGCATTTGGCCGGCTTCACTTGGTCCATTTATTTTTAGGATCAAGCCTCAAAAAAGTGCCCCAATTGACCAGATGATCACCGGAGGGAATCGGGAATCACCTCCCCTTACTCCCCCAGTGGTCACCAAACCCCTCCCACCCAAAAAAAAAAATTAAAAACCATTTTTTGCCAGCCTCTATGCCAGCCTCAAATGTCATACCCAGCTCCCTGACAGCAATATGCAGGTCCCTGGAGCAGTTTTTTGTGGGTGCAGTGCACTTCAGGCAGATGGACCCAGGCCCGTCCCCCCCACCTGTTACACTTGTGCTGGTAAATGGGAGCCCTTCAACACCCCCTCCCCCAAACCCACTGTACCCACATGTAGGTGCCCCCCTTTACCCCTTAGGGCTATGGTAGTGGTGTAGAATCGTGGAGAGTGGGTTTTGGGGGGATTTGGGGGGCTCAGCACCCAAGGTAAGGGAGCTATGCACCTGGGAGCAATTTTTGAAGTCCACTGCAGTGCCCCCTAGGGTGCCCGGTTGGTGTCCTGGCATGTGAGAGGGGACCAGTGCACTACAAATGCTGGCTCCTCCCACAACCAAATGCCTTGGATTTGGCCGGGTTTGAGATTGCTGGCATTAGTTTCCATTATCGCCTGAAACCAATGCCGGCCATCTCTAAAGCCAGCCCAAATGCTGAGATTTGGCTGGCTCCGACCGCATTATCAAAACGAAAGATAGCCGGCTATCTTATTTCGATAATACGGTTGGGGCACTGCTTTATGGGGCCAGCCATATAGATGGCTTGCACCGTTCGATTATGCCCCTCCAGGTGGTTTACAATTTCTATTACAGGTATGTTGCACTGGCCCTAATGGGCTCATAATCTAAGTTATATATTGTACCTGGGGCAATGGAGGGCTAAGGGCCCAGTTTATAAAGGCACGCTAGCGGTTTTAGCATGCGCTAAATGTTAGAGATGCCCATATATTCCTATGGGCGTCTCTAGCATTTAGCATGTGCTAAAATTGCTAGCTTGCCTTTGTAAAACACCTCCTAAATGACTTGCCAGGGATCACATGGTGCTGCAGAGGGAATTGAACCCAGTTCCCCAGGATCTCAACCCACTGCCGACTGTCAGGCAGCAGCGGGAAACTGAACATGGTTCCCCAGGTCAGCAACCTGCTGCACTAACCATTAGGCCACTTCTCCTGTATGTGGGGTTTTTTGAATCTGAATTTAGATTAGAAATTTTGCACTCTTTCATCTGTACCCTTCAGGAAGCTGCATAGCGCAGAGGTTAGAGCAACGATCTGCACATCAGTGCTCAGATCCCACTTCACCCACCAACATTCCTTGTGGCATTGGGCACATGAGTTTCTCTCTCATGACCTCAGATACCTATTTAGACTGTAATCTGTTTGGGGTATGGACTTATCATACCTGCAGGTTTATCACTATTGTGCAGTGCTAGGCATGTTCTATCTATTTATTTATTTATTTGTGGCATTTATACCCCGCTCTTTCCCGCTCAATAGCAGGTTCAGTGCGGCTTACAAATTATGGTACGTGGAGGGGCATAATTGAACGAAAACGTCTATCTCCATGGGTGTTTATCTCCGAGAACGGGTCCATGAAGGGGCGGACCGAACCGTATTTTCGAAAAAAATAGACGTCCATGTTTTATTTGACAATTTGTGAGCTGGGCGTTTTTGTTTTTCAGTGATAATGGAAAATGAAAGCGCCCAGCTCAAAAACGAATAAATCCAAGGCATTTGTTCGTGGGAGGGGCCAGGAGTCGTAGTGCACTGGTCCCCCTCACATGCCAGGACACCAACCGGGCACCCTAGGGGGCACTTTTACAAAAACAAAAAAAAAGGTAAAAGAGCTCCCAGGTGCATAGCACCCTTCCCGTGGGTTTTGAGCCCCCAAATCCCCCTCAAAACCCACCGCCCACAAGTCTACACCATTACTATAGCCCTAAGGGGTGAAGGGGGGCACCTACATGTGGGTACAGTGGGTTTGGGGGGCGGTTTGGAGGGCTCCCATTTACCAGCACAAGTGTAACAGGTGGGGGGGGGGGGTGGGCCTGGGTCCACCTGCCTGAAGTCCACTGCACTCCCTAACAACTGCTCCTGGGACCTGCATACTGCTGCCAGGGAGGTGGGTATGACATTTGAGGGTGAAAATAAAAAGTTGTGAAACATCATATTTTGTGGTGGGAGGGGGTTAGTGACCACTGGGGGAGTCAGGGGAGGTCATCCCCGATTCCCTCTGGTGGTAATCTGGTCATTTAGGACACTTTTTGGGGCCTTATTCGTGAAAAAACAGGGTCCAGGAATTTGCCCTAAATTCTAGCTACAAACGCATACTTTTTTTCCATTATCGGCGAAAGGCGCCCATCTCTGTTCAGGTGATAACCACGCCCCAGTCCCGCCTTCACCACACCTCCGACACGCCCCCGTCAACTTTGTACGCTTCCGCGATGGAGTGCAGTTGAAAACGTCCAAGTTCGGCTTTCGATTATACCCAGTTATTCGTTTTTGGGAGATAAACGCCTATCTCCCGATTTAGCTCGCAATATAGGCGTTTTTGTCTTTCGATTATAAGCTGGAGTGTCATAGAGATAGGGAGCATTATCAAAATATGCATTATGGGGTCAACATTCAAAGGATTTTTCTGGATAATTTTTGGAGTTAACCAAAGCCTGATGTTTTAAATTGATCTACATTTTAGAAAACAAAACAAAACTGACTCAGCAAGACTTATCAGTCATTCCTGCATCCACCACCTCCAATCTCCGCATAAAAATAGGCTGGTTGGAGGGTTTGCATGCCACAGCAAAACTTAGGGGTCCTTTTACAAAGGTGCGCTGAATAATGGCTTGCGGTAGTGTAGGCGTGGGTTTTGGGCGCTCGCCAATCCATTTTTTAGCGCACCGGTACCAAAGCCCTTTTTTTTTTTTTGCGAAAATTGCTGCACGTCCATTTTGGGTCTGAGACCTTATCGCCAGCCATAGACCTAGCGGTAAAGAATCTGGGCAGTAATGACCTACATGCGTCAGATGCCACTTGGCGCGCATCCATAATGCGCGCCAGAAAATAAAAAAATATTTTTCAGACGCACGTAGCGGACATGCGCCAAAATTGAAATTACCGCAGGGGCCACATGGTAACTGGGCGGTAACTCCAATTTGACGTGCGTTGGCACCTACACGGCTTAGTAAAAGGGGCCCTTGATTTGCCCAGCAACGATTATTGGTAGACCAGATATTTCGGTGGGCAAGTCTGGCTGCAGAGGTCTGCCCTAAAGCTACGGCCCGGATTCATTACACGGTGCCATTTGGCACAGATGTTTTCTATAAAGAGTTGCCCCGAGTTGAGTGCTTTGAGCCCATTCCCACGCCCAAATTTACGCCAGCTGAAACCTGGTGTAAGTGCTGGTGCCCAACTCTTGGCATTTGGGTGTGGGAATAGCGGTTTTTTATAACGCCGTGTGCAAATTTTTGGAACATCCCTACCACCCCTGGCCGTGCCACCTTTTGAGTTGTGCAGTCTTCGGTCGCTGCCGCCCCCCATCGCTCCCCCCCCCCCACTGCTGCCACCCCCCGCTGCTGCAGTCCGCAGTCTCACCTGCCTGCCTTCTCGGCTCTGGGCCCCCTGCGTTCGAAGCGGCAGTCACAGATCGCCTCCCTTCGGGCCTTCTCTCCCTGTGTCCCGCCCTCGCGGAAACTGGAAGTTACATCAGACGAGGGAGGGACACAGGGAGGGAAGGCCAAAAGAGAGGCGATCTGTGACTGCCGCATTGAATGCAGGGGGCCCGGAGCTGTGAAGGCACGCAGGTGAGACTACGGACTGCAGCGGTGGGGGATGGCAGCAGTGGGGGGGGGGGGGAGCGACGGAGGGCGGCAGCGGCAGGGGGAGCAACAGGGGCGGCGGGGGCAGGGGGTGGAGGCAGGGTGGCCTTGCCCCGGGCCCGGCCTAGTCTCTCGGCGGCCCTGGTCTACACCAGTGCAGGCCATTTTTCTGCGCTCCTTAGTGAAAGGATCCCTGACTTTGGGTACCAGTTATGCAATTCTGCCATATATTTCTAGGACCAACCTTCTCCTCCTGTTTGTACCAGGCTCCAGTCCTAAAACAGAAATTGTTCTTGGCAGAAGAAAAGAATACACTGGATGCATTTGACCTACAGAATCCCAAACAGTAACAACTTCCCCTTAGGCTTGAACTGTCATAAATAAACAGGCTTAAAACAAATTACCCTGCTTATCAGGCACTGCCAAGCTCTAGCAGAGATGGGAGGAAACTGCCTACTCAGCAAAACGAAATAAAATAACCCAATCATGTTTAGGTTTCTCTGCTCACAAATGGTTGAACTTGAGGACGGTACAGGTCACTTGTTCATAACAGCAGAGAGCCGGGGAGGGGGGTGTTGAAAGAGCTACAGGTTTGGAGTTTTTAATATTTGTTGAATGCTAGTTAATTGTAATTCTATGGTTTTTTTTTTAATTGCTATCTGCTGAGGGTGGGAGTTTTTCATTATTATCAGGGTATAAATGCTTGCCAATTAATATAACATAATTTATTTATTTATTTGTAGCATTTATACCCCGCTCTTTCCCGCTCGATAGCAGGTTCAGTGCGGCTTACAGAGTATGGTACAAAGTATCACAGATACAATACAAAGTATGTTAGAAAGTATCAGAGAGACAGTGCAAAGTATGTTACAATGTATCACAGAGGTAATACAAAGTATGGTACAATGTATCACAGTGTATATATATATATATATATACAGTGGTGGAAATAAGTATTTGATCCCTTGCTGATTTTGTAAGTTTGCCCACTGACAAAGACATGAGCAGCCCATAATTGAAGGGTAGGTTATTGGTAACAGTGAGAGATAGCACATCACAAATTAAATCCGGAAAATCACATTGTGGAAAGTATATGAATTTATTTGCATTCTGCAGAGGGAAATAAGTATTTAATCCCTCTGGCAAACAAGACCTAATACTTGGTGGCAAAACCCTTGTTGGCAAGCACAGCGGTCAGACGTCTTCTGTAGTTGATGATGAGGTTTGCACACATGTCAGGAGGAATTTTGGTCCACTCCTCTTTGCAGATCATCTCTAAATCATTAAGAGTTCTGGGCTGTCGCTTGGCAACTCGCAGCTTCAGCTCCCTCCATAAGTTTTCAATGGGATTAAGGTCTGGTGACTGGCTAGCCACTCCATGACCCTAATGTGCTTCTTCCTGAGCCACTCCTTTGTTGCCTTGGCTGTATGTTTTGGGGTCATTGTCGTGCTGGAAGACCCAGCCACGACCCATTTTTTAAGGCCTGGCGGAGGGAAGGAGGTTGTCACTCAGAATTGTACGGTACATGGCCCCATCCATTCTCCCATTGATGCGGTGAAGTAGTCCTGTGCCCTTAGCAGAGAAACACCCCCCAAACATAACATTTCACCTCCATGCTTGACAGTGGGGATGGTGTTCTTTGGGTCATAGGCAGCATTTCTCTTCCTCCAAACACGGCGAGTTGAGTTCATGCCAAAGAGCTCAATTTTTGTCTCATCTGACCACAGCACCTTCTCCCCAATCACTCTCGGCATCATCCAGGGTTCACTGGCAAAACTTCAGACGGGCCGTCACATGTGCCTTCCGAGCAGGGGGACCTTGCGGGCACTGCAGGATTGCAATCCGTTATGTCGTAATGTGTTACCAATGGTTTTCGTGGTGACAGTGGTCCCAGCTGCCTTGAGATCATTGACAGTTCCCCCCTTGTAGTTGTAGGCTGATTTCTAACCTTCCTCATGATCAAGGATACCCCACGAGGTGAGATTTTGCGTGGAGCCCCAGATCTTTGTCGATTGACAGTCATTTTGTACTTCTTCCATTTTCTACTATGGCACCAACAGTTGTCTCCTTCTCGCACCAGCGTCTTACTGATGGTTTTGTAGCCCATTCCAGCCTTGTGCAGGTGTATGATCTTGTCCCTGACATCCTTAGACAGCTCCTTGCTCTTGGCCATTTTGTAGAGGTTAGAGTCTGACTGATTCACTGAGTCTGTGGACAGGTGTCTTTCATACAGGTGACCATTGCCGACAGCTGTCTGTCATGCAGGTAACAAGTTGATTTGGAGCATCTACCTGGTCTGTAGGGGCCAGATCTCTTACTGGTTGGTGGGGGATCAAATACTTATTTCCCTCTGCAGAATGCAAATAAATTATATACTTTCCACAATGTGATTTTCCGGATTTAATTTGTGATGTGCTATCTCTCACTGTTACCAATAACCTACCCTTCAATTATGGGCTGCTCATGTCTTTGTCTAGTGGGCAAACTTACCAAAATCAGCAAGGGATCAAATACTTATTTCCACCACTGTATATATATATATATATATATATATACAGTGTGTGTTTTTCTAGCAAAAAAGATGCCGGTACTCAAATGCTAGGTCACCCTTCAGGGGTGGGGTGATCACTGAGGAACCCACCCCACATAGCCGGCCCCCTGCAAACCAGTTTCAGAATCTATGACAAGGCACAGCTCTTTCATTAAAATTTGGGTCCCTGGGTCAATTTTAGCAGACAATGGAACAGGTGCCAGTACTCAGTACCCCAAGTACCCCCTCAAAAAGACCTGCCTCTAGCACACACCTGAAAACAGAATATCATAGGATGCTTTCAGGCGTCCTTTGGCAACATGTGCATAGTGGATATTCCTGTACCAACCAGTTATTGTATCTACATTACATGTACTAGCTGGTTTTGCGCAAGGATACAGCATGAGTCCTTATCACCTACAAAATGGGTGGCAGGAATCATTAATACAATACATTAGAAAACAGGGCGTTTTACAGCAGCAGTAAAAATGGCCTAAGCGTGTGGGAAAGACCCGCGTAAAGACACACTAAAGCTATTTTGTACTGCTCCTTTGCAAAAAGACTCCATTGGCCCCGATATTCAGAATGCAGGAGATAGCTGGGCTGTCTCCACAGTCCACACTGAACCCAGATTTTCAATGCCGGGCCGTTTCGTTTTTTTTTTAGCCGGTTTGAAGATACCCGGCTATGTCAATATTCAGACAGAGCAAGGCAGACGAGCCGCAAAATCCAAGTGGAGACAAACAAAGCAGATCAAAACGGTAACGGAATTCAAACATGCGTGGGATAAACATAAAGGAATCCTGTGCAGAAGGAAGGGATCCTCAGGAGCTTAGCCTAGAATGGGTGGCAGAGCTGGTGGTTGGGAGGCGGGGCTAGTGCTGGGCAGACTTATACGGTCTATGCTGGGGCTGGTGGTTGGGAGGCGGGACTAGTGCTGGGCAGACTTATAGGATCTGTGCCAGAGCTGGTGGTTGGGCGGCGGGGATAGTGCTGGGCAGACTTATACGGTCTGTACCAGAGCTGGTGGTGGGAGGCGGGACTGGTAGTTGGAGGCGGGGCTAGTGCTGGCAGACTTATAGGGTCTGTGCCTGAGCTGGTGGTTGGGAGGTGGGGCTAGTGCTGGGCAGACTTATACGGTCTGTGCCGGGGCTGGTGGTTGGGAGGCGGGACTAGTGCTGGGCAGACTTATACGGTCTGTGCCGGGGCTGGTGGTTGGGCGGCGGGGGATAGTGCTCGGCAGACTTATACAGTCTGTGCCAGAGCCGGTGGTGGGAGGCAGGGATAGTGCTGGGCAGACTTATACGGTCTGTGCCAGAGCTGGTGGTGGGAGGCGGGACTGGTAGTTGGGAGGCGGGGATAGTGCTGGGCAGACTTATACGGTCTGTGCCAGAGCTGGTGGTGGGAGGCGGGACTGGTAGTTGGGAGGCGGGGATAGTGCTGGGCAGACTTATAGGGTCTGTGCCAGAGCTGGTGGTTGGGAGGCAGGGATAGGGTTGGCCAGACTTATACGGTCTGTGCACTGAAGAGGACAGTACAAATAAAAAAGTAGCAGATATGAATTTATCTTCTTGGGCAGACTGGATGGACCGTGCAGGTCTTTTTCTGCCGTCATCTTCTATATTTACTATGTTTACAATCAGCAGTACAGTTCAAACTTTATTGTAAAATAATTGTCCCGACAGAGACTGTGTTTCGCCCACAAGGGGCTGCGTCAGGGGCTTGAATGCAGTGCGAAGTAAAGCAAAACAGCAGGAGAACCAAAAATCCCAGCAGATAGACTTCCTCCAGGATGGGTCTATAAATACGCTCCAAAGAATGACAGCATATGGTCACGCTCTTCAGATATGGAGGATAGCTGGTTATTCCCCGCTGAATATTGGCGGACAGCAGTTAAGCGTTATTTAACTGGTCAGCAATCCGCTCTGACCAGTTAAATAGTGCTAATATCGGGTGGATTGTTTTACTTGCATATCATTATCTGTGGATTATTTTTTTGCAGGCATGAAATCTCTGGGAAAACAAATGTACTATTTAAATGTCCCCAAGCCCATAGACTGGCAGGTCTTTCACTTAAAGGCCCTTTACTAAGATGCGCTGAAAAATGGCCTGAGCTGGTGTAGACATGTGTATTGGACGTGCACAGGTACATTTTTCAGTGCGCCTGCAAAAAAGGCCTTTTTTTTTGTCAAAAATGGATGTGCAGCAAAATAAAAACCACCGTGTATCCATTTTGGACCTGAGACTTTACCGCCACCCACTGACTTAGTGGTAAGGTCTCACGCGTTAACCGGGCCGTAATCATCAGTGCGCGTACACTGACGCTTACCGCCCGGTTAGCGGCACACAGTAGAAAATAGAAATTATTTTCTGCCACGCGTTTTGGATGTGCGTGAAAATTAGAATTACTGCCCGGGAACACGGTAGCCAAGCAGTAGTTCTAATTTGACGCACATTGTACGCATGTAGGACGACTACAAGTCTTAGTAAAAGGGTCCCTTATTTTGCTCTGATCCTTGCGTCAGGGCTGCCGAGAGACTAGGCTGGGCCCCGGGGCAAAGCCACCCTGCCTTTGCCCCCCGCCGCTGCCGCCCCCCGTCGCTCCCCCTGCCACCCCCTGTTGCTCCCCCCGCCACTGCAGTCCGCGGTCTCACCTGCCTGCCTCCTCGGCTCTGGGCCCCCTGCATTCAAGGCGGCAGTCGCAGATCGCCTCTCTTCTGGCCTTCCCTCCCTCATCTGATGTAACTTCCGGGTTTCCGCGGAGGGCGGGACACAGGGAGGGAAGGCCTGAAGGGAGGCGAGCTGTGACTGCCGCTTCGAATGCAGGGGGCCCGGACCGGAGGAGGCAGGCAGGTAAGACCGGGAACTGCAAGCGCCGGCGGCCCGGGCCTGGGGAATTTTGTCCCCCTGCACCCCCCTCTCTGCGGCCCTGCCTTGCATTCTACAGTACACCCAGGCTTCATGACAGCAGCCAATGAAATTATGTGCTGGGTTGGGTTAGGCAAAAAGCGTCATGGAATGGTAGAGCAGCAGTCCAGGACGGCATAAGGCAGAGATCATCTTCTGTAAACATTGTTAGTTCTGGCTTAAACACTTAAAAACCATGTTTATTTTTGCAAGTGTTGAAGCTGGTGATGTGTAAACAGCCTTTGTAAAGACAAATTATGCAGAGCACAGCCTTGTCCAAAACCATCCTTCCAACTTTTTTCATTGTAATACACAAGTTGGAACATCTAAACTGAGAGTGAGATAAACCATGGCCTCTCAGGGTCCATGATGGTTGCTGCTATTTTCCAGAAGCCCTGAGAATGCAGAAAATATGTCCCCATAGCTGGTTAAAAGTACGGCTGGGCAGCCAGACAACTTTTGGTTCATGTCATTTCTGGGAATGTTCATTTTATTTGTTTTCATTTGGCCGTTTATTCATCGCTGGAGCAAAGTCTTTTGAAAGAGGGTGGGCTTATGGGGGGTCCTTGTACCGAACTGCGGTAATAAAAAGGGCCCTGTGGGTAAAAAGCCCCTAAAAAGTCAATGACTAGATTAACATCATACAGTATCTCGTTGCCGGAGAACGTGGTGAAGGCGGTTAGCTTGGCAGAGTTAAAAAGGGGTTTAGACGGTTTCCTAAAGGACAAGTCCATAAACCCGCTACTAAATGGACTTGGGAAAAATCCACAATTCCAGGAATAACATGTATAGAATGTTTGTACGTTTGGGAAGCTCGCCAGGTGCCCTTGGCCTGGATTGGCCGCTGTCGTGGACAGGATGCTAGGCTCGATGGACCCTTGGTCCTTTCCCAGTGTGGCATTACTTATATTATGATCTCTGACCCTTGTAAAACTTGCTTGATTTCACTGTTCCAGGGAGAAATGACGCAATTCAAAATTATCGGCATAAGAGTCCTTATCATCTGTTGGTATGTCATCAAGAGGCTCAGTTCTGAAAGATGTTATCACCTACTAAGGCTGAAATAGACTTTAAGAATTACTAAGAGGATATGTGTCACTTTTGAAACACTAGTCTATCACCATTTAATCACTATAGTCACACAGACTCATCAACCTACAACTGGAGAAGCCTTTTCACTACCATCTGCTGAAAATAAGTGCATAAGTGCATAAGCATCACCATACTGGAACAGACTGAAGATCCATCAAGCCAGTATCCTGTTTCAATCCTGTAGCCAACGCAGGTCACAAGTACCTGGCAAGATCCCGAAGAGTAAAACAGGATTTTATGCTGCTTCTCCAAAAAGAATAAGCAGTGGGTTTTTCAAAGTCAATCTTAATAATGTTTAAGGACTTTTCTTAAGAAACTTGTCCAAACCTCTTCTAAACCCTGCTAAGCTAACTTCTTTTACTACATTCTCTGGCAACGAATTCAAGTTAAAATGTACACTGAGTGAAGAAATATTTCCCAATTTGTTTTAAATTTCTACTTACTAGCTTCATTGTGTGCCTCCTAGTCCTTGTATTTTTGGAAAGAGTGAACAAGCAATATTTTATCATTCTCACTTTAATATTCCCTTATCTCTTGTTTGTCCTGTTTGGTCTGGCCTAATTAGATTGTAGCTCTCTGGAGCAGGGACTGTCTCTCCATGTTCAAGGTACAGCGCTGCGTACATCTAGTAGTGCTATAGAAATTATGAGTAGTTAGTAGTCTTTGGGATTCCTGGAATATTGCTATTCTTTGGGATTCTAGAATCTTGCTACTCTTTGTCTTATCACTTATTTGTCACTGTTTGTCTGTCCTAATTAGATTGTAAGCTCTGACAAGCAGGGACTGTCTCTTCATGTTTCAAGTGTACAGCGCTGCGTAAGTCTAGAAGCGCTTTAGAAATGATAAGTAGTAGTAGTAGTCTTTGGGATTCTGGAATCTTGCTACTCTTCGGGATTCTGCACAGAATTTGATACTCTTTGGGATTCCGGAACCTTGTTACTCTTTGGGATTCCGGAATCTTGAAACTCTTTGTCCTTATCTCTTGTTTGTCCTGTTTGTCTGTCCTAATTAGATTGTAAGCTCTGACAAGCAGGGACTGTCTTTTCATGTTCAAGTGTACAGCGCTGTGTACGTCTAGTAGCGCTTTAGAAATGATAAGTAGTAGTAGTAAAAAGACATGGCCACGCGGTAAGATTATTCTTACCACATGGTTGTGCAGGAGGAGCAATTACCACCACCCATTGAAGTGGTGGTAAGGGCTCCCACGGTAACCGGGCGGTAACTAGGCAGTGCCACCAGGTTAGTGCTGTGCTAGAAATGATGGAATTATTTTCCATAGCACTGGAAGCAGTGCGCGCTCAAGGCGGAACTGCCGCTGGCTTCAACATTGGGATGGCAGAAGTTCCAGGTTGCCGAGTGGCAACCCTTTAGTAAAAAGGCCTCCTATGTGCACAAAGGACACACATTCCACCAAATTTTGTGAAGGTCACCCAAATTTGGACACGGATCCCACATCAGTCCCCAAAATAATGCATTACTGGGATAATATGCCACATATCCTGGCTTAGAAGTGAAGTTCGTTCCTATCACAGCATGTGCAAATCTAACCCATTTGGAAAAACTCAGATGGGATTTAGCACATTGTCTACGTACCTTTTAACAACAATCTCACAGAAATATTGAACAAGATTTAAAAAGGTCTGGACTTCATGGAACATGGGGCCAAAATTTTCAGACTTAAACTGAACAGAGATAAAACCAAATTCCTGGGTCTGTCTAGCTTGCAGAATTCTACCCCTTATAAAAAATTTCACAGTCGACCAAACAACATAACCCAACTGAATCACAGCTAAAGATATTAGGAATCATTCTTGATAAACATCTATCTGTTGAAAATCAGGTTTCAGCAGGCCACATCTAAGTGTTTCAACACTCTATGGAAATTGAGAAGGATCAGAGAATATTTTCCAAGACAATCATTCCGTCTCATACTACAATCTTTGATATTACCCCAACTAGATTATTGCAATGCAGCATATGTAGGATGCAAAGAAAACATAATAAATCACTGCAGACCGTTCAAAACACGGCAGTAAGACTAATATTCAAAAAGTCAAAATACGAAAGAGTAACCCCACTACTTTAATGTTACACTGGCTCCCAATTAAGGCTAGATTATTTTTTTTTTAACTAACACCATAATTTTCAAAACACTATTTGGGATGTCTCCTGATTACATGTTAGACTCGATCAAACTATCACCAAGAAATGCAAATCCAGGAACCATCTACCAAATTGCAGAAACATAACCTACAAATCCATGTACATGGCTGGGTTTAGTTATCTGGGTTCCAAATGGTGGAATTCAATACCCAAGATCACAAGAAGCATTACCAACTATCTCCAGTTCAGAAAAGAACTAAAAACCTACCTTTTCAATAAATTCTACAGCTAACCGAATGTGCTACCAAAGTTCCATATGGCTTGTAATTGTATACCAAAAATGTAACCTCTCCTATCAATTGTAAGCCATGCTGAACCGAAACTTGTTTTTGGATAATTGGAAACAGAAACTCAGAAGGGATCATAGACAGGGCAGCCAAGAGACTAAGCTAGGCACGGGGCAAGGCCGCTGCCCCCCCCCCGTCGACGCCCTCACCGACCTCCCCTCCCCCCACTGCCGCTGCAGTCCCCGGTCTCACCTGCCTGCCCTCTGCTCTGTCCTCCACCGGGCCCCCTACATTAAAATCGGCAGTGCCTCAGCTCAATTTGGAAAGGCAGATCGCCTCCCTTCGGGCCTTCCCTCACTGTGTCCCGCCCTCGTCTGATGTAACTTCCGGTTTCCGCGAGGGCGGGACATAGGGAGGCGGTCTGCCTTTCCAAACAGAGCTGCGGTGCTGCCGATTTTAACGTAGAGGGCCCGGTGGCAGACGAAGCCGAGGGCAGGCAAGTGAGACCAGGGACTGCAGCGCTGGTGGCCTGACCCCAGCACTGGGTCCCCCTTGGAGGCCTGGGCCTGGGGAATTTTGTCCCCCCTGCCCCCCCCCCCCTCGGCGGTCCTGATCATAGAAACAGAGAAAAATGTAGGCAGATAAAGACCATATGGCCTATCCAGTCTTCCCATCTGTGGCATCTACTCTCCTTATAACTCCCTTGGAGATCTTGTGTACTTGTCTCAGATACTGTTTTGATCTCCACCACTTCCACCGGGAGGCCGTTCTACGAATTCATCACCCTTTCTGTGAAGAAGTATTTTCTCAGGTTGCTTTTGAGTCTGTCTCCTTCACCTTCATCCTATTCCCCCTTGTTCCAGAGCTTCCTTTTAAATTGGAAGAGACTCGCCTCCCGTGCATTTATGTCACAAAGGTATTTAAATGTCTCTAACAAGGTGAACCAGAGAGGCAGGAAACAAAACAGAAGCAAACTGCTCAAAGAACCAAAAAGAATAATACTTGATGGGTCAACCAGCATCCTTGGCACAGAAATACAGATAATTGTGGGTTATAAGAATAAGGGGTCCTTTTACTAAGGTGCGCTGAAAAATGGCCTGCGGTAGTGTAGGTGCAGGTTTTGTGCACACGCAGATCCATTTTTTTCAGCGCACCTGTAAAAAAATGCCTTTTTAAACTTTTTTGCCAAAAATGGACGTGCGCAAAATGAAAATTGCCGCGCGTCCATTTTGGGACTGAGGCCTTACCGCAGCCATTGACCTAGCGGTAAAGTCTCACGCAGTAACCGGGCGGTAATGACCTGCGCGCGTCAAATGCCACTTGGCGCGCGTCCGATACGTGCGTCTGAAAATAAAATTATTTTTCGGACGTGCACCAAAAATGAAACTATCACAAAAGCCACGCAGTAGCCACATGGTAACTCCATTTTGGCGCACATTGGGCATGTGTAGACGCTTACGCGGCTTAGTAAAAGGGCCCCTGAATAAATAAATAAATAGCCCCCCCCCCCCAAAAAAAAAGTGTGCAAATGCTTATTTGGCAAAGATCACTAAAAAATTGAAGGGTCCAATTGATAGCTGTGAGCTGTCTGTGGTGATCGTTCTCTACAAGTAATAGAGAGGAGAGATATGATAGGTCTATAAAATAATGAGTGGAGTTGAACGGGTAGATGTGAAGCGTCTGTTCACGCTTTCCAAAAATACTAGGACTAGGGTGGTTTGAACTGATTATTGAAAAATTAAATTAAAAATATGTAACTATATAGGAGGGTTCAACTGAGTACTCAAGGCAACATTAGTGAAAAGAAATGCAACGAAAGGGGCTGATGATATTAAGTTAGAAGGAGGGGCAGCTCAGAAAACTGTGAGGAAACACTTTTTACTGAAAGGGCAGTGACGATCCTAGGTCGGCTGCGGTGCAATGACAACCCCCTCCAGCGCATCAACCCCCCCCCCCCGGGTGCATTCTTGGCTGCTGGGAGCAGCCACGTGGCTCTCTGCTCCGCTGGCTCCCCACGTTCCGGGGCAGAGGGAGCATGGAACCAGCGGAGCCAGCGGCATGCACCCAAGGCAGACCACCCCCACCGCCCCGCCCTTGCTACGCCGCTGTGAAAGGGTAACATGCGCTTGGAACTGCCTAATGCAGAGGTAGTAGAACTAAATCTGCACGTTAGCTCATAAAATCATTTATGGAAATGCCCCATCTTACATATCTGACCTGATAGATTTACCAGAGAGAAACAACAAAGTTCATCACGTACCTTCTTAAACCTCCATTATCCCAACTGCAGAGGACTTAAATACAAATCTATACATACATCTAGCTTCTCATACATCTGCACACAACTATGGGTCCGCGGACATTTTGTTTGTTTACGCGCAAGTTCTTTCATAAAGGTCTTTTTAAAGACCCACTCTATAGACTATCACATTAAGTGTTTCCAGCGCACGCATCAGCTGATTTACGACGTCTGAGACCCACTATACGGAACACGTCGAGTGAGACTCCTGATGCAGGCCTAACGGCCGAACCACAACAGTTTGTAGAGTCTTTTTTTCATCAATAAACAAGTATTTTTAAGATCCATCTCTCTTGTATTTCCGTGGCCAAACATCCCACTTTCTTCCATACCTGTGTTCTCCCATGAGGCGTTCGAGTTCTCCACTGAACAGCGGATTTTTTTGATTTGATGAATTACCGACCACCATAAAAACAACACACGATTTGACAACCTTCCGGAGATTATTGAAGACTAACCTGTTCAAAAAGACATACATAAGGATCCTCCATAACGAACTGATTCCTAAACTTCATCAGATTTAACTACTTGGAACTCTTCTAATTTGGTCATTTTAATTACACATCTCATTATGTTATGCTTTATCTACTTATCTACTTCTAATCCTACATGATATTCTTATGCACCTTATTTGCAACAATATTCTGAAATTCTTATTCCATTAAGTGATCATCTTTATAACATTTTGTAAGCCACGTTGAGCCTGCAAATAAGTGGGAAAATGTGGGTACAAATGCAGCAAATAATAAATAAATTAATTATTGGGGCCCTTTTACAAAGCCATGCAGGCACCTATGTGCGCCCAATGTACGTCAGTTTGAGTTACCACCCGGCTACCGTGTGGCCCTCGCTGTAATTTCATTTTTGACATGCGTCTGCTACGCGCCGGAAAATAATTATTTTCCGGCGTGCGGCAGAAATTGGGTGGTAATCATCATTTTCACATGTAGATGATTTACCGCTCGGTTACCGCACGAGACCTTGCTGCTAATCAACGGCTGGCAGCAAGGTCTCAGACCCAAAATGGACACGTGCCAATTTTATTTTGCCGCGCATCCATTTTTGGGAAAATTTTAAAAAAGGCCTTTTTATACAGGCGCACTGAAAAATGTATCTGCGCCTGGCCAAAGCACGTGCCTACACTAGCTCAG